>NW_028221713.1:0-53302 GCF_014529385.1 Adiantum capillus-veneris
TTGTTTTTGCTTGTTGAGATACGATTGATTGAATGCTATAGGATTACCATGAATTATTAGAAGAATCTCTATCACTATTTATGAAATTTCTCACTCACAATTTATATGGCAATCCATTTTACATACAGACGTATTCATACAGAATTGTGCCGGTCCTTGCATCTGCTCTTTGAGTTGCCTTTTTCGACCCACTTTGTAGATAGTCTGTAGCCACGATAAATGTTTGAGTCTTTTATGCAGCAGGAGGTGAAATTGGTCCGAATATCAATCCCCCAATTTGCAAATTGCTTGCCCAATCATTGGTCTAAGCGGCATCTCTTTTAAGTGGTACTTTGGTCCGCTGACAGTCATCACACCTTTTAACGTATTTCTCAGCGTCCATATGTAATGTTGGCCACCATATTCCTGCGGCTAAGACAAGTTTTGTTGTCTTATCACCTGAGAAATGGCCTCCACCTACTCCTCCATGAGCTTGCTCCAGAATTATCACATACTCAGACTCTGATGCGCAAATCCTAAGCTGGTTGTCTTTACCTCTCTTATAGAGTTGATCTCCTATTAAAGCGTAATCTCTAGCTTCTGTCTCTACAGATTTCTGACGAGCTTTTGACGTTCCCTCTGGAAAGTTCTATTTGTGAGATATTCAACAATATACTGACTCCATTCTGGAGCGATCATTATCTGATATAATGTTGAATACTCGGCCGGCGGTTTTGATGAACATACAATACATACTGTGACATATTCATGTACGCTTTCTTTCATTCCTGGCCAATAGACTCCCAATTGTAACAAATTCCTATATGTGTTCCTTCTTGAGCAATGAAATGCACATTCTTGAACATGTGCTTCGCACAGATATATATTATATTCCTCCGGATTGATGCATAGTCGTAAAAACATGATCATTTCCCAATTGATACAACCTTCCTGCAATCAATTGAAGATTCTTGGATTGCTGAATAGCAATACATTTCAGGTTGTATTCTCTTCTATCGAACTCTCCTCCATAGGTTAATAGGTCAACGACATTTTGAGACCACTTAGGTATCATTTCTATGTTGAACAGGTACGCGTCTGGCATGTCGTCATCTACTCCTATAGGGTCTTCTCCATTCGTCAATCGCGAAAGATGGTCAGCTTCTAAGATGTGTTTTTCCTTTCTTTACTACTACCGTGAAGTCGAATTCCAGTAAGATAATGAACCATCTCACTATTCTCCCGGTATTGCATGGTTTATTCACTAGGTAGAGCAAGGCTTGGTGATCCGTAAAAAACACAAACTTGTTGGCTAGAAGATAATGCCGAAATTTCTTCACAGCATATATCATTCCTAATCCCTCTCGCTCTGTTGTGGTGTAATTCTTCTCTGCATGGTTGAGCTGTCGACTGGCGTAACAGATAGGAAAATCCATGTTTCCTTCTTCTGGCTGAGCCAGAATGCATCCTATTGCATATGCCGAAGCATCTATGTGCACATGGAATATCTTCTCCCAATCTGGTGATTTCAAGACTGGAGCAGTAATGAGTGCCTCTTTCAATTTCTTGAATGATTCCTCACACTCCTCTGTCCATTCAAAGTTCACTATTAGCCTGTAAAGTGGTTGGCCTATTATAGCGTACATGTAAATGAATCGTCTATAATATCCGCAATGTCCCATAAAGCTCTGTACTTGTTTCGCATTGGTTGGTCTAGGCATATCCACTATAACTTTTATCTTCTCTAAATCCGTGGATATTCCGTTTTGTGAGACAATATGTCCCAGAATTCTGCCCTGTCGGACCATAAACACACATTTCTCAGGATTGAGACAAATGCGATATGTCCTACATTTCTCAAATACTTTTCTTAGGTGTTCTAGATGCTCATCTCTCAGTAGAGAATGTACACATAAGTCATCCATGTAGATTTCTAGAAACAGCCTTAAGTATTCTTTGAAAGCATGCGTCATTAGCCTCTGGAAGGTTGCGGGAGCATTGGTTAGACCAAAAGGCATAACCCGATAAGCATAAATTCCCCACTCCGTTGCAAAAGCTGTTTTATGTTGATCTTCCAATGCTATGGCTAGCTGGGTATATCCTGAAAAACCATCAAGAAAGGAGTATGCTGTTTTCCCTGATACACGCTCTAGAACATGATCAGTTATCGGCAGGGGATAATTTTCCCTGATTGTTGCAGCATTCACCTTCTTTAGGTTGACACATACTCGGAGTTTTCCGTTCTTCTTAGGTACTACCACAATCGGAGATACCCAATCAGTGTGTTCAATCTCGTATATGAATTCAGCTTCCATTAGCTTATCTATCTCTTCCTTGATTCGCTTAGCAAAAGTATCATTATATGTGTATGGTCTCTGTCTGCTAGGCTTTGCGTCTTGTTTCAATGGGATTGAGTGTTGGCATATCGATGGGTCAACTCCCTTTAAGTCCTTATAAGACCATGCAAACACATCCCTATACTCTCTGAGAAGACTCAAAAGTCTCTCTTCCTCGCCTTGAGACAAATCTGTGGCTATGTATACCGGTCTAGGCGTCTCACCTGGAGCTGCTAAATCAAGTTTTTTTGCATCCTCCGGTCCGTCATAAGATTCGTTCTCCTTCCTCTCTCGAATAGGTGGGGTTAATATCACCTTCCTATCCTCTATTGTGAATTTCCTATAGTGAGAGGGAACATCCATGTTTTCCTTGATTTTGACGTTTTCGTCCTCTCCACTCTCAATTTCCGTCGTCCAAACTTCCTTCAGAGTTTTCTTGAGCTCTCTGTACTTGTTTCTACGTTCTAACTTGGACTCTGTGTATTCTCTGTTGCGCTTGTTCTTTTCCGATTTTTCTGTTTCAGTTTTCGTTCCATTCTTTTGAACTTGATTTCTTGAGCCTCTTTTGTCTTTTCGTAAGCTCTTTTGATCACTGCCTCTCATTCTTCCAGAAATCTTATCCTTAACACAATCTTCAGCCTTTACTAGCATTAGAAATTGATTTTTTCCTCTTATTCTAGGTATCGGATTGGTTCTAACCCCTTTTGTTTTCTTCTTTGCTCTATAGTGTTTCTGGCGTTGTTTAGTTTGGTTCGGAAAATCATAAAATCGGACATCCATTATAGGTTCTTCGTTTCCGCTTGAATTGTCCGTTGACTCGTTGTCTGCTTCATTTCCCCACTCTGGATGATTGGGAATGTCGTGAAACACCTCTTCTTCATCTTCCTTTTCCAGTGTATCGTTCTTTTCAGTTTCTTTTTTGAGTACAGTTCTCACCATGAAATACGGAACCACGTCGTACCCGTCCTTGTCGCAAAATTTCGTTGTGGGACCATCCGGAATTGCACAAACATCTAGGGTTGCTAGAATGTGTGTCCACTCTAATGGTTCAAACGTATCCTCTGGAAAGGGTTCTCCTACATAAGTTTCGTCTTCGATAGCCCTTTCTAAAACACATTCTTCTCGTTTCAGACTTCCACATTTCGAAGCTCCACACATCCATAACTCCTTGGGTTTACCTAACCAAGCTGGAAATTCGGATCCCGCCAAAGTAGCTGAATCAAACTCCTCTACCGGTGTTCGGTTCACATCTTTGTAGCTATGGTCTTTCAGGTTCACACGTGTAGTGGTTTCCATATTTCTCAAGTATATGTGATCGTAGCCCCAATCTTGGACCATTTTCAACTGTCTCATGAATGGTCTTCCCAGTATGATATCATAGTTATTCTCCTTGCCAAAATCGACAATGGCGAAAGTATGTTCGTATTCAATGCCGCAAGAAGTCACTACAACTTTCTCTAATAACCCCATAGGTTTCTCCATGTGTCCATCTGCTAATTGGAGTTTCAACCTAGTCTTTCTTATTGCTGGTTTTCCCCATTTTTTCCAGATTTCTTTTGTAGCAATGGCTACCCCAGCTCCGCTGTCTAGTATTGCCATTGTGTTCACTCCTTGGAATTCAACTGGTAAGGTTGTATTCCCCTCTTCACCTTCGCAATACTCTCCGACCTTGTTTAAGGGTACAGGCTTAGCGTTCTTTTGTGGCTTGCTCAGCTCCTCAATGCTCTCTTGCAATCTCGATGTTGGATCTTTTATCCCGAATTTCTCCAAGCATTTTCCTACAGTGGTCCACATATGTGGTCTTAGCCTCAAAAGCTCAGCTAGAGTGATAGTGCATGTCACTGGTGTTGACAAAATCTCTATCAATCCTTGCGAGTCCATGACTTTTTCTGATGAGATTTTTCGTGAGGGAAGTGCTCTAATCTCGGATTTTGCTTCATACTCTCCTAAGTATGAAGGTAAGGTTTTCAGTGAATGAGGTTTGCTCTCCATTGTTCTAATAGAGCCCCCATCTTCCCAGTAAGATTGCAGATCCAAGTCCACTTGAGATCCTGCCTCAAATTCCACTATGGGAGGATTCCTGATGTCCTTTTCCCAATTTGTCTGATTAGCTTGGCAACTTAGCTCGTTTGCAAAGTTTGCCTCTCTCACTTGTTTCCAAAATTCATTGTAATCATCATCTCTTTCGTAACTCCTCTGTATGACTGGATGAAAACTCTCTATCTCCTGATCGGTTGTGTTCAATACTATGCAGTCATCCTTTTGTGTATTTTCAGGCTTTTGTGCACTGGGAGTCTTTTCAGCTACCCGTAAAACGATAGTCTCTTGCTGAATTGGGTTTTCCTTTCCACAATTCATTGTTTCTTTTGGTGGTTCTAATAAGGCTTGTGCAGTCTCGATCATTCTCTGGCACATTTCAAGTCTCTGCTTTTCCAATTCCGCGTTTGGGTATGTCATCCACCTTTGTTCTTGTGTTTGGTTGTTGTTCTTTAACCTAGCTTCGTAAGCTCTCATCAGTGCATCCAATGGTTCATGTACCTTGTCGACTAGCACTGATCCCCCGGAGCTTAAGCTCGTTGTTTCTTTGATACTCTTTTGTTTCGTCCTTTCCGGCTCATCTCTCGTTTCCCGTTTTGACTCTCAAGTTTTTCTAATCTAGCTTTAGTTTGCTTTAGTTCCTCAGCTAGAATAGCGTCTTCACGTTCTTTTCTCAACTTCATGCGTGCTTTTCTAGCTTTCCATGTGTTTTTTTGACTCCGCTGTCCTTGACTAACTACGTCAGTCGCTAACTTTCCATTCTCAGGTTCTCTAGTGGTTTTCTTAGCTTGAGCTCTAGTAACAACTTGCGTTGGTATCAGAGTTTCATTTTCAGACCCACTGCTGGTAGGAATAGTTTCTAGCATATTCAATGTCGTCTTTTGCACTTTGTTTGGATTCTTTAAGCAATCCTCAATGAAGTGAGTAACCCCACACTCAGTGCAATAAGCGTTAATTCTAATGATTTCCGTATGTGGGCAAACATTCATCAGATGGTCACCTCCACACTTGTAACAAGGTCCTAGTGCTGGTCTTGGTCCCATTTGATTCGTCCTTTGTGGATAGGATGGTCTCTGTCCTGCTAACCCTCCATGAGCTATGAACATCAAGGTTCTTGCGTCCATATTGTATCTCTCTTCATCAGAAGCACTTGTAACTGTTGGTGTTCCAACATTCCCCATCATGCCCCATGGTTCTGGTTGTTTTGGTTCTTCTGGTGGGTAATAAACTGTCGGAGACATGTGTGCACCCGATTCTTCGTAATAGGCTTGAACAGGCACTAAGGCTTGTTCTTCCTGATTCTCTAAGGTTGGTGCATATCTAATGCCCACTGGTCTTGCTCCTGGTAAAGGTGGTTGTTGTCCCAATACCGGTTGAGGTCTTTCTATCCCCATAGGTCCTGGTACATTTCCCGTTGGGTATCGAGGTACTGGATGTATCTGAGGTGGTGCTAATGGAGCAGGAGGTGCATACTGGCGCTCCCTTACATACCCTTTGTTGTAATAGCACTCCTCTGTTGGATGATTTGTCCATTTTTGTTCAATAGCACACCATTTCAGTGTTTTTGGCAATGGTTTTTGGTATGGTGCCATCCTTTTTAGAGCATCTTCTATCATTTGCTCTACATTTGGCGTGGTTGTTGTTTGAACATTCTTTTTAGTGGTAGTCTCGCTCGCTACGGAGGAGGAGCTACTGGATGCAAAATCTGTATCCACTGACACCTCTCCATAAACCGTACAGTTATCCACTAAGTACAATGCCTCTCTCGTTACTTGCTCGAAACTTGTACAAGCTTTCAAGTGCAAGTCCTTCTTGAGAGTGTCGTTCCTCATTCCCTCAATAAAGAGAACAGATAGTCTGTCATCTTGTGGTCGTTCACGTACTGGACATCTCTCAATGTATTGTTTGAAGCGAAGTGAAGCTTCCTTCACTTTTTCATGTTCTCTCTGTTTAAAAGCATATATTTGTGAGACCGTATTGTGTTTAATCCCTCGTTTTGAGAATTCCTCAGCAAACTCTCTTAGCAAATGGTCAATGTCATGGAATCCCCCTATGTTCATTGGTTGAAACCATGTCAATGCGGTACCTTCTAGAGTAAGACCAAATCCCTCGTATTGTGTATGGAAATCTGTTATCTGCTCAGCTCTTAAGACTTGCTTAAAGAGTGACACATGTGCATACGGATCTCCTGAACCACCATACTTCTTTGGCATACATTTGGCTACTTGAGATGGTCTCATACGTCTATGATCTGCTACCAATCTCATTGCTCCTGTGTCTCGGCTAAAGCTTTCTCTAGCATCATGGACTTCATGGGTTACCCTTGTCGGTTCCCCTGCCCTGAATCTACTACTAGGAGGTAAATGCGATGGTTCCGCTTCAAACCTTGGACCTGGCGTGGTATAGGTGGGGATTGGAACTGCACTACCTCGATTCGTCTCCATTGACTCTCTGGAATGTAATGATCCCATTGGTCCGAGCTTCGAGTACTGAGGTTGACTGAAAGAGTCAGCAACCTGAGTTCTTTGTCCTCCTGTTGTCATTGAGTTTTGCACTCCAGTTGTTGGTGCTGGTCTATGTGAGCTAGAAGTAACATAATACTGATGTAGAGGTCCCCCAAAGTATGTATATCCTTCTAATTCTTTCTTGTCCATTGTTGAGTATTGCCTGCCATACTTATCGTAAGCGGCAATTTTCACTTCCGATCCCTCTGTGTAGGTAAAGACATAAAGTCTTTTTTGGTCTGTCAACTCTCTGGTGTAGGGTTCTTCACATCTATAATAGAGATCTTGCTCCCCATTACTATATTTGTATAGCCCCACATAGATGTTATCAGTGTTGATCCTTGTAGTTTCATTCTCTCTTCTTAACCTCGCATTAGGGAAGTTCATTATTGGTGCTTTCTCCTCGAGTTCTTCATCTATTTTGGCTTTGGTGCCCATCAATCCCCACTTGTCCACAATGTTAGGGTTTAGGACTACCAAGTACATGGTACCCTCGTCATCGAGATATCTATCTCCGCTATAGCTCACAGGCACTAAGTCCTTGAACTCACTAGGTCTATCTTCTATCTTTACACAATAGCGGTCCATTCCATCTTTGTAGATCTTGGCACCTTGCTCATTGTCGTACTGGTATTTTATGAACAGTAGCTTCATTGTGGCGGAAGGGTTTGATGATCGTGCTGCCATATTTTCTCTGTTGTTCCTTTTCGAGTGTTCCAAGTTTCCAGTGAAAATCTCGTAAGATCTCTCCGAAGAAGTATCAGAGACACTTCCTTCAAAGATCGGCTCTAATGGTTGCACCCAACTTTGGTTTACACTTCCCTCGGTTGATATGACACTTGATGGTTCCCCTTGTTTTGGTTGATTATTCCGGAGATTCCTGCCCGATCTCAAATTCATCAATTCCCCTAAAGGACTGTAACTTTTCCGTCTCGGCAATTTGTTTTCCCCAAGTTTTTGTGGTCAGAATTGATCCAAACTGACTGATACTTGGTCAATTGTTTAATCTTGTCAGTTGGAAAACTTCTGTTTCATCAAGTGAAAATTTTGTTACTGTTATGCTGAAAAAGACATTATACGCGTATGATGTCTTTTTTCACAGATTTTGACTATTTTGGTTATGCTCACTCTCAATAGCCCCTTTATGCTCTGTTCACTCACAAAATTTAGTTTGAACTCTGTTTGAGCAAGCTATGGCTAGTTCAGGCTTTTCTTGGCAATTTTCTGCTTTTGACTTGTTTTTTGGGTCAATTGTGATCAAAATGGGATGAAACTTGAAATATAACCTCTAGACAGCTATTACAATGGATCTGTGTTAGCAAAGTATCAAAATATGTCCAAAATTAGGTCAAAGACATCATACGCGTATGATGTGTTTTTCATCAATTTGGGTCCAAACTTGATATTTATGCTTTCTACAGTGTTTGTAACAATCTTGTCAGGTCAGATTTCAAAAATAAGCAGTGGAAGTGCCAAAAGACATTATACGCGTATGATGTCTTTTTTCACAGATTTTGACTATTTTTGGTTTTAAGCCTTCTCCAATGTTTATAATTGAGTTTCAAGTGTTTTTGTCAGGTTTGAATGTAAAAACAAGATCTGAATCCAAAATTTCCTATTCTTTGCGTTTCTTGGACTCCGACTTGTCTTTTTGGGTTTCTTTGAGTGTTAATGTTCTTGTTTTAAGTTGATCTTAGGGTAAAACCCCCCTTCTAAACACTCTGGCAATGTCAAATTTTCAATTTTAGTCTCTGTTTAGGTCTTAAGACATCATACGCGTATGATGTCTAAAGTTGCAGATTTCCAGTTTTTCAGCACAGAACTCTTCCAATAGCTCTTTTAAGTGCTCAGCAACAATCAGTTACACAGAAAATTTTTCTGAACTTGTGTATTGCATATTTCACTACCAAAGCGACTTTTTTCAGTGATCTAACATGCAATCAAACACATCAAGCAAATAGAACATCAATTCATAGCTCTAGATCAGGATCAAATCAGGCCCTACCTAAGCTACTTCTAATCATAAAATGGATTTTTTTGCAATTGAAAATATAAAGAGATTTACTACCACACAAGGAGTAGCAAATGCTTTTTATGTCAACAACCACTTAAACACCATCAAAAAAACAATCTAATCTAAGCTAGACTAAAAATACTGTCAACACGGAAGACCCAGGAATACCCCACTTCCTAGTATCTCTCGAGACCTTCGGAGTCCACCACTCCTAGATCTTTTCTAACTAAAGTATACAAAGTAGTTTATACGACTCACCTCGTAGGATTAGTCTAAGGTCACCTACTTAGGGCTCTCGTCCCCGGCAGCGGCGCCAAATGTTAAGGCGGTTACGCCGCTAGCGGAAGCTAAATAGCGAGAACTCAACCAACAACAGAATTTGTCAGACGAGGACGGAGCTTGACCCGCAGGCGCATGGAAACAACTAGGTGGGTGTCAAATCACCTACTCGACCTTCTAATGACAATCACTACTAAGGAAATCAAATCTAAGTTCTAAAATACGCAAGTGACTGAAATCTGTACTACGAACGAATGCTATACGAAACAGGATCTAGAATCAAGATCTCAAACTCAAGGGGAAGTCTATACACTAGGTAAGAACAACACCCTAAAGACTTGAACTGCGAAATCAACCTATAATCACTCCGTGCGGTAAACGCGTATGAAAACAGGCCGAAAAATACAGGTGACCGAAACTTGACCCCGATGGTACTAATGTGTAGCTCTACTCGTTGTGGTTCTATAGATATGCTGCACGCTCTATTCCGACACACGAGTTGGAAGAAAACTCACACCGAAGCTCGTAGGAACTTACCACACGTAGAAGCCGATAGCGCGCACTCTTGGTATCTGTGCGTAGCTCTCACCGTTGCTAACGCAATGGTGGTGTCGCTTCTCCAATGGCGGTCCCGTAGCTCGCGTAGCAAGGAGATAAGACTCTCTCTCTCTCTCTCTCTCTCAGACACAGTCACGACGCTCAAAAACTCCCTTTGATTAATAATTGAATCTCTTTTAGGTTACAAAACTTTGGCTTATATACCTCAGCCTTGGAGGTGAAAACATCTCTAATTATTTACATCAGCAGGTGAAATTACGTCGGGATTACAAGCTGGAAACTCAATTGAGTCCCGTTACTTAATGAATGGCTCAAATCAAAATTAAATGTCGGAAAGACATTTATTACAATCAATGGTTACAAAATGATGGGTGTGAGCAAAAATGCGGGTGTGATCCTCTGCTGGCTCAACAATTCTCATCAGCTTTCTTTTGAGCTTGTGCTCTTGTAACCACTTGAACTGGTACGATATTTTCATTTTCTGAGCTACTAGGTAGCTGAACAATCCCTAATACATTTGTCGTGATTTTCCTGATTTGGTTTGGGTTTTTCGGGCAATCGGGGATCAAGTGAGTGATGCCACACTCAAGACAATAGGCATTTACTTCAGTGATCTCCGTATGAGGTTATTGTTTGACCAAGTGGTTGTCACGACTTTTGTGAAAATCTGTCTTTGATTGAGGAGATTCTTTTAGCATTTCCTCTTGGCTATAAGCAAGCTTTGACCTAGATAAGCCGCTATTTGCAATGAATCGCAATGTCCTTTCGTCCAATTCATTCTTTCTTTCTTTCGACTGAAACCCAGGAGGTGGAGGTTGTACCGGCCTCACCACTCCATGTGTTTCTCTCACATTTTGTTGCTCCAAAGGCTAGTACTCACTTTGGTTGCTATACCACATTGTAGCTGGAACTAGCGTTGGTTTATTTGATGCTTCCATCATTGGCATGTATCTCATGTCTACCTGCATTCTAGCACCTGGCAGCGGAGGTTGTTGTCCTAAGACAAGCTGTGGCCTTAAAACTCCTACTGGTCTTGGCGTATTCCCCGTAATGTATCTAGGTGGAGTAGGTGCTTCTGGAACAGGTTGTACATACCTCTCCCTAGCATTTTCCATGCTATGATAGCACTCTTCTCCCGTATGGTTCGTCCATTTTTTCTCAATTTCACACCACTTCGGCTCTCCCGAATCAGACCTTACAAGAGGAATCAACCTCTTGACCAAGTCGTCGATAAGCTTTTCTTGATCAATAGGTGCAGTTGTCTTGGCAGTGGACTCACTTATCTGTGAAACACTGTGCTGAGAGGATGTGTCATCTCCTTGACTCTTTAAGTCCTTTTCTTTGTATGCCTCACAGTTATCCACTAGATAAAGAGCTTCTTTGATCAACTCGTTTAGCGTCATCCTCCTTATCATATGCAGATCCTTCTGAAGGCCCGCATGTCTCATCCCCTGGATAAAGATTAGCATCAGTCGTGCTTGCGTAGGTAATTCCTCTCTCGGACAGAGCTTAACATATCTCTTGAGCCGTAATGATGCTTTGCGTACTGATTCATTCTCTTTTTGTTTGAATCTATGGATTTGCGAGACCGTGTTGTGAGCAATGCCTTTTGGCAAGAATTCTTCAATAAACTCCTCAAACAACGCATCTAGGGTCTCAAAATCCCATTTTTCCACCGAGTCGAACCATGTAGCTGCATCATCTTCTAGGGTCAATCCAAATCCCGCAAATTGTGTCGCAAAATCTGAAACTTCCTCTGCTCTAAGCTCTCTTCTAAAAGCCGTTACGTCATCTCTCGGATCTTTATCTCCAGAGTATTTTCTGTTTACCCATTTCTAGACTTGGGATGGTCTAACTCGTCGATTGTCTACAATTCTAACCAGAGACTCTCCCAATCCTTCTCTCGTTATCGCTCTTGAAGGGAATCCTGGTGGCTCTCTTCTTGGAATTCCTATAGGAATTCTCATGTTTGGTGGAGGCATTTGTGGTCCTTCATTGACCAAATATCCACCTCTTTCTAGTACAGTCTGTGGATTTGTGCTTTCTACAACTCTGTATTCTCGTCCATACTTGTCGACAACTATAGATCTCCATTGACAGTCGACTCCGTATGTGTAGACATATAAGTTCTTGTAATCCGTTATCTCTTCTAGGTATGGATCTGAGCACCTATAAAGATTGACCTCATTGTCGTCAATGTATCTATATAGTCCTTCACTCTCATGACCAATCATCCAAAGTCTCTCAACAAGATGGATCTTTATCAATTGTAAGTTTGGAAGATCCATTGTGGGAGGATATTCCTCTATCGTCAGGATCTCCAAGCTTGAGTAAGCTGTGTTTGAATCTAGGGTAGACATGATTTCTGGGCTTAAGAGCTTTTGCTTGGTTCAAGTAGACTTAGTCCACTGTGTTCAAGTGCTTTGGTTAGGGAAAAGTCGAAACTATGTCCAAAACCGCAACCGTTTCTCACAATTCTCGCAAATTGTCGCTTTCAGACACCCCTAACTTGTGGATGCATTTTGAGGCCTCAAACGACGTTTTTTTCAAAGTTGAACCAGAAGGTTTCTGCGGGCATCATTTAGTTCAAGTTTTACTCTAAGATCTGTAGAGCCGCTCTCAGACTACGTTTTGATATAAAAACTTTTCCGATACGATACCGTTTGTGAAAGTTATGGCCAAAACAGTGAAATGCAGTTTAGAATGGTCAAAATGAGTCCAAATTCAATTTTAAAAGAAGATTTGGGATCTCTATGACACTGTGAACACTTTTGTATGGTCAAAATTATAGTTGCACCCTAAAACTGGCCTAGAGACATCCTACGCGTAGGATGTCTATATGCTCAGAATTTAACAAAATTTGGTCTAGAGACTCCCCTTAAGTCCAGCAACACAATGGTATGCTCAGACATTCATTTGGACCTAAAAATGGCTTTGAGACATCCTACGCGTAGGATGTCTTTTTGCTCAGAATGACTTAAAATTTTCACCCCAGCTTCTCCTTGATGTGCTTATCTCACAGCTATTTTTACTTTTTGATTCTGACACCTATAGGTTGGTCAAATGATCAAGAATCTGTTCCAAAAGCCTGACGTCTGTTCTGATGGATTCACCAGTCAAATCAACTCCAAATTGGACCAAAATTGACTAGGAGGCTTGCCTAAGGCTATACAACACCCTGCTATGTCCACAGTTTGAATTTGGCCTCTAAATCATGCCTTAGACATCCTACACGTAGGATGTCTAACTGCTCATAATTGCCCCAAATTTGAATCACAGGCTCTCCTTAAGGTGTTGATCATTGTGGTATGCTCAGAGGTTGATTTGGAGTGCTAAATCATGGTGAAGACTTTAATCATAATCAAAACTTTAGCGCTGCCGTTTACTGTGTGTGAGAGAGAAAGAGAGTGAGCGTGAGCTTTATCCTCTCGCTACGCCCGGCTCCCTCAACACATTGGAGATCCGACTGCACCATTGTTGTAGGCTCGAGGAGAGCTACGCTACAACGCCAACAATTCCATGCGAGACGAAGCGCACACGTCGATGCATCTACGAGCTATTTGTGGCCGTAAGTGTATCAAACGATGTCTGTTTTCTGTGTGCTAGTAGTCTATAGAATCGTGGCGACATAAGCTACACATCGGTACTCATAAATTTCAGTTTTTGGCACTTTCAAAATTCTGCTTTGTCATCCTACGCGTTTTCCGCAGATGGGTTTAGAGTGAGGGTTTTGAGTGTAGAAGCTTAGGGACAGGTGTATCCTAGTGAGGGGATGGTGTTCCTTAAGTTTCCTACGAATCTGGCACGATTAGGTGAGTTACCTTCCGTATGTGTGTATGTGGCTAGGTGGTGTAGTTGAGAGCAGTGAGGTTCTTGATTGTGGTTTAGTTGGCCTTCCTGAGTGTTGTATGTGTAGGATGGTCTCACCCTGACAAGCTAAGGATATTTCCTCCGTGTGCCTATCGTGTCATCTGTGTCCTCGATTGACATTATGTTGATCTAGGTAGTGTTCGCATGCACTTCATGAGTACTTATGCGTAGCTTATGTCGCCACGATTCTATAGACTACTAGCACGCAAAAAACAGACATCGTTTCATACACTTACGGCCACAAAATAGCTCGTAGATGTGTCGGCGTGTGCACCTTGTCTCGCGTGGAATGCTTGGCGTTGTCGCGTAGCTCTCCTCAAGCCTACAGCAATGGTGCAGTCGGATCTCCAATGTGTTGAGCGAGCCGGGCGTAGCAAGAGGATAAAGCTCACGCTCACTCCCTTTCTCTCTCTCACACAGTAGACAGCAGCGCTAAAGTTTTTGATTATGATAAAACTCAGCGACTCACACACCCATGAAGTGCATGCAAACACTACCTAGATCAACATAATGTCAATCGAGGACAGAGATGACATGATAGGCACACGGAGGAAATCTCTTAAGCTTGTCAGGCTGAGACCATCCTACACATATAACACTCTGGAAGGCCAACTAAACCACAATCAAGAACCTCACTGCTCTCAACTACACCACCTAGCCACATACACACATACTGAAGGTAACTCACCTAATCATGCCAGATTCATACGAAACTTAAGGAACACCATCCCCTCACTAGGATACACTTGTGCCTAAGCTTCTACACTCAAAACCCTCACTCTAAACCCATCTGCGGAAAACGCTGTGAGCGGGATGAAAACACACACAGCGCCTCTATAACAACCCGACACACACTCTTGGGAAGATACACACACACACTATGGGGCACCACTCGGCTTACACAACACACCTGGCCGAGACAGGGAACACACCTATGGAGTGAGAGGAGAGAGATTATCCACTTGCACACTCCACACAGAGAGATACACACACACACACACACACCCAAAAAACTCAGCTCAAAAGAGGAGAATTTCTGATGTCTAGATACAAATGAGCTTGGGCCAACACCAATGGGGCAAATAGCTCACACAATATGGGTAAAATAAACCAGATACAATCACAAACTGGAGGAGAAACTTTGCTCATAGGAGAAACTTACACAGCCAAAACAGCAGAAAAAGAGTGAGGAATTTGGCAAAATGGACAGCTCCATCGCGTCCGGAACGGCCCAAAACCCCAATCTACAATGTCAAAGTGCTCAAATCCGACCTCGGATAAGCAGTTTACGGCCAAAACAGGCTCCAAAAACCCCAAAAACACACCTGCGGCTGTTCCTCCTCTCTTCTCCACGTTTTTTATGGTCTTTTCTCTTGTTTTTCAGGTCCCACACTTAGCTTTATTATTTAGGCACCCTTGGCCTTTTAGATGACCTCAAACGGTGTTGGGATATAAAGCCCAATGTGGTCGCCCAGGTAAGTGGGCGGGCCGCCAGGTATGTACACATATTCTTTTGTTAAAACCTAATAAGAACTCACTATGCTCTACATATTACAGTAGAGCGAGTTCACCATATCATCGTGCTCTTCTTCTCGCACTCTCTCTCGCGTCGCACTTCCGCTCGCACTCCTTCAACTGGTATCAGAGCTCAGATCGAGGCTCGGGGCAGCACTGCAGGAGGCTAGAGTCACCAGCTCAGATTGGAGTGAAATTCGACAGGCAAAGACACGGCCCCAAATCCTGTGGGAGCACCCGAAGGCCTTGGTGTTCTCAGAATTTCATTCTGAGGTCATCTCGGCCACCGTTCGGCTTCGACAAAGTCCTGCGCAGGCCATTTTCGACTACGTGGTCTCGACGGGTGCAGATCCGACTCTGCAAA
This sequence comes from Adiantum capillus-veneris, assembly GCF_014529385.1. Lineage (NCBI taxonomy): Eukaryota > Viridiplantae > Streptophyta > Polypodiopsida > Polypodiales > Pteridaceae > Adiantum > Adiantum capillus-veneris. Next base: position 15,457 of record NW_028221713.1, read on the forward strand.
TTTGGGGTTTTCGGCCTACGACTGTAGGTGCTGAGGATATCAACACTCCCAGAGTGTTGATTTGTGGCTGTCTACACATCGAAGGACGGCTCACAGTTCTTGGAGGCGTCTCACATACGACACGGGCGCATCTACACACAGACTGTAGGCGACATCCACTAGTTCATCAGGTAGCTTGTGTTTGCTGCTTGATATTCCAGATTTCATCCTGAGATTGCAGGTACTTCCACATGGGATGTATTGTCAGAGATGATGTATGTATGTTGAGGGTTTGCTGGCTGTGAGTCATGCAGCAAACAACCGCCGCAGCGGTTACAGCATACAGTGGGAAATTTGTGGATGTATGACTTTGTGGGAAGTCTATGTACTGTCAGATTTACTGCAGCCTTTGTTGAGGGTCGAGTGAGGTTTTATTGAGCTGGGGGATTCTCAAATGTTGAGATCCTTTCGGTGATACAGGTCTTGGAGCGATCCCTCGAGCACCCTTAGATAGGCAGCTAGGATGTATTGACTGTGAGTTAGACAGTTGGGATTTCATCTTTGCTTTACTGCCGTTGAGTCATTGTCGCAGTCTATGCTTACAAGACAGTGACAGGACAGTAAGAGACAGTACAGGTGCAGGACAGGTTTACCCACAGCTTACAGTGTCAGAGAGACAATGTTTTTTGAGCTGTTTTTTGGTCTGTTTTTTGAGTACACCAGAGCCATTTTACAAAGGAGACTTTGCCGAAATTTATGCAGAATCTGAAGCTTTCTTGGTTCATTTGACAGGTTGATATTGGTTCAGAGGTCAGTTTACAGGGGAAACTCTGCCGAATTTTTCCCAGGAAAGTAAACCACTGTGAAGCGTAGCTATGGCTGGATCACAGGACACTGCTCTTTACAATATCAAGAAGCTGGATGGAACCAATTTCCCATTGTGGAGGAAGAAGAAGATTTGGCACGTGTTGGTACAAAAGAAGCAGATAAAACCTATAAAGCTCAAGGGGATAAAACCAAAAGATATGGACGAAGATGAATGGAGCGAAATGGATGAATTGGCACTTTCTACCATTATGCTGACTTTGGTAGAAAGCGTTTACTTCAATGTGGCAGACGAGATGTCGGCTTATCAAGCATGGTTAAAGCTGAGTGATCTTTATGAGAATCAGAGTGCAGCTTCACAGGTATACTGGCTTAAGAAGCTTGTTGACTTGAAGATGAAAGAAGGGACACCTATGTCCAATCATCTGAATGAATTCAACACAATCTATAGTCAGTTGTCAGCTCAAGGTGTCAAGTTTGATGAACCTGTTAGAGCTATGTTCCTGTTGATCACATTGCCGGAAAGTTGGGACACTTTTCGCACAGCTTTGAGTAATTCTGCACCTCCAAATGGTTTGAACATAGCAGGTGTAGAAGGAAGTTTGCTTACTAAAGAAACCAATAGAAAGACAATAGACAAAGGCAAAGGAACAGCCTTAGTTGTCAGGGGAAGGACCAAAGAAAAGTACTAAGGTGGAAAGAGGAATCAGTCTCATAGCAAGTCCCGCAGTGCTAAAGGCAAGAGTGACATAGAATGCTACCATTGTGGCAAGAAGGGTCACATGAAAAGAGACTGCAGAGAATGGAAAGCAGAAAAAGGCAAAGAGAAAGCTGAAGACCATGGTGAGAAGAACAAGTCCTCAGTGAAGATTCAAGAAATAAATGTGACAAACACTGTTGCATAGGATGACAGTCTAGTGTCAGGAGACATCTACTTCTTGAAGAATACAATGGACTCAGCTCTTCTTACAGCATCTGATGGAAATGCACTGAGTGACTGGATTATAGACTCAGGGGCATCACTTCATGTGTCTCCAAACAAGAAGTGGTTTACCTCTTATGTGACCACTAAAGATCATGTTCGGCTAGGCAATGGGCAGACATGTGAGATCTTAGGTGTTGGAGATGTTCAATTGAAGTTTCAGAATGGCTCTTCTTTCACGCTGAAGAATGTGAGACATGTTCCCGCAATTACAAAGAGCTTGATCAGAACAGGTTTACTTGATGATGCTGGCTACGTCACCACTTTTGGACAGAACATGTGGAAGATATCCAAGGGTTCTATGACAGTAGCACATGGAGTAAAGTCTGGAGGACTTTACATGATTTATGTATCAAATGTCTCTAAAAATGTAATCAATGTAACCGAGCAGCCGAACGTTTCTTTGTGGCATAGCCGGTTAGGACATATGTCCAAGAAGGGAATGGAAATCTTGTCTCGTTCTGGTTATTTGCCTGGCTTTTCATTTAATGATTTTGAATTCTGTGAACATTGTCTGTATGGTAAGCAAACACAGCAGCCACATAAGCATAGAAGCAATAGAAGAGATACACAGTTGGCACTTGTTCATAGTGATTTGTGTGGACCTATGCCTAACCTATCTCTAGGGGGAGCTTCTTACTTTATGACATTTATAGATGATTACTCGAGGAAAGTATGGGTTTACTTTCTCAAGCACAAGGATGAAGCATTTAGTGTTTTCAAAACGTTTGTGACACTTGTGGAGAATCAGAGTGGCAAGAAGCTTAAATGCTTACGCACTGACAATGGTGGAGAGTATGTTTCAAAGGCCTTTCAGGACTTTTGTGAGTCAAAAGGTATAAACGTGAACTTACTGCTCCTTAAAATCCTCCTCAAAATGGTGTTGCTGAGAGGATGAATAGGACCATACAAGAGAAGGTCAGAAGTATGTTGTCTAATGCACATCTGCCAAATGGGTTTTGGGCTGAAGCTGTATCAACAGTTGTTCATCTTGTAAATAGATCTCCTAGCAAGGTTTTGCAGAAGGATTCAGTGCCAGAGATGGTATGGTCAGGCAAAATGCCCTCATACAAGCATCTCAGAGTCTTTGGCTGTGAGGCATATACTCACGTTCCAAAGGAATTTAGGAACAAACTTGAGCCAAAGAGTAGAAAGTGCATCTTTCTAGGCTATGGTAATTTTGGTGAGATGGGGTACAGACTTTGGGATCCCGAATCCAGAAAGGTTGTCCGCAGCAATGATGTTCACTTTAATGAATCCAAATATCATTCTAAACCAGAGAGGGTTGACGAGATTAGAAGATTTGTCTTCCAAGAAGATGGACCTGCACGTGCAAGACAAAATGTCAGGGCTCAAGAGGAGCAAGGACAGGATAGAGTGGAACCACAGGTTGTGGCTGAGCCTGAGCCACCTATTGTGCGTAGATCTGGACGTGTCACGCGACCTCCTGATAGGTTTGTTCCATCTATGAACTATGTCATGTTGACTGATTGCAATGAGCCTTCATGTTACAAGGAAGCAGTGCAAATGAAGGACTCCGAGAATTGGAAATTGGCCATGCAGTCAGAGATGACAGGTCTGCATAAAAACCAGACATGGAAGCTAGTTAAATTACCACGGGGCAAAAAGTCTCTACCCTATAAATGGGTTTACAGGTATAAGATCACCGCTCATGATAGTCAGCCAAAGTACAAAGCAAGGCTTGTTGCCAAGGGCTTTAAGCAAGAACAAGGCATTGACTTTGATGAAGCCTTCTCTCCGGTGGTCAAGATGACTACATTGAGATGCTTTCTTGCATTGGTTGCCATATTAGATTTGGTGTTGCACCAAATGGATGTCAAGACAGCGTTCTTGCATGGTGATTTAGATGTGGAAATTTACATGCAGCAGCCAGAAGGGTTTGTTGAGAAAGGCAAAGAAGATCGGGTATGCTAGTTGTTAAAGAGTCTTTATGGCTTAAAACAATCACCGAGGGCATGGTACCATAAATTCCACAAGTTTATGCTTTCTCAAGGCTACAAACGTAGTGAGTTCGATCACTGTCTATATACAAAGAAGGCTAAGGATGGTAGTTGGCTGATCCTTATTTTGTATGTGGATGACATGTTGATTGCTGGCAAGCACTTGGAAGAAATTTCAGCTTTGAAGTCAAAGATGGCAAAATCGTTTGACATGAAATACATGGGTGAGGCAAGTCATATACTTGGTATGCGCATTGAGAGAGACAGATCAAAGAAGTTGATTTGGTTATCTCAAACAGAGTATATTGACAAGGTTTTGCAACGCTTCAATATGGAGAAGGGAAAGGCATTGAGTGTTCCATTGCCACCATATGTGAAACTTAGCAAACAAGATTGTCCTGTGTCTGAGGAAGAACAGGCTAAAATGGATAAGATACCATATGCGTCTGCAATGGGTAGTTTGATGTATGCAATGATTGCTACTCGCCCAGACATTGCATTTGCAGTGGGAGTAGTAAGTCGATACATGTCAAACCCAGGCAAGAAACATTGGGAGGCAGTGAAAGGAATATTGAGATACCTGAAAGCTACAAAGAGTATGCGTATATGCTATGGGAGTTAGGAGCTAAGTGTAAAGGGTTTTACAGACTCAGATTATGCAGGTGACTTAGACAACCGAAGGTCTACGTCAAGGTATGTCTTTACATTGGCTGGTGGAGCAGTATCATGGCGTTCTAGATTACAAGATTGTGTTACTCAGTCTACTACAGAGGCTGAATATGTTGCAGCATCAGAGGCATGCAAAGAATCAATTTGGCTTAATCGACTAGTAACAGATTTGGGAATCAAAGAAGAGATGCCTGTGTTATATTGTGATAGTCAAAGTGCTATACAATTGGCTCGCAATCCAGTTTATCACTCAAAGACAAAGCATGTGGATGTGAAGTATCATTTCATCAGGGAAATGCTCGAGGATAAGCAACTTCAGCTTGTCAAAGTTCACACCGCAGAAAATCTTGTTGATCTACTTACAAAAGGACTTCCCTCGGAGAGCTTTGCGCATTTTTGCAAGCAGTTAGGTGTAGGGTAGTACATCTCTTGTATATTAGCTTGTATAGTAGCTTCTCTCACACTTAAAGTACCACATTGGACTTTAAGTGGGAGGTTGTTGGGGTATAAAGCCCAATGTGGTCGCCCAAGTAAGTGGGCGGGCCGCCAGGTATGTACACATATTCTTTTGTTAAAACCTAATAAGAACTCACTATGCTCTACACATTACAGTAGAGTGAGTTCACCATATCGTCGTGCTCTTCTTCTCGCACTCTCTCTCGCGTCGCACTTCCGCTCGTACTCCTTCAAACGGACCCCGAACAAGCCAAAAATTGACCTCGCAGTGCATAGTTGTCACCTTTTTGCATCATTCACACACCTGGCACTCAGCTTTTTTCCAATAATGCATCTGGCCCCAAAACAAGGTCCTCATGATGACCTTTCTGCATAATTCTCACAAGCAAACACCCACGTTGTGTCCGTACTTCTCCGCGTGCAAGTATTGACCCCATTCGCCCTCCTGACGCACCTGCTTAGCTCATGTCGTCGGCCTGCGGATAGCTTCCTCGAGAAGTTTTACGCGCTACCAACTCCTCCTTATTGTAGAAAAAATACACTATTACTGGTAATAGTGAAAATCGCTGCACTATGTACACCCTGTCCTACCTATACACACGTGGGCCCCACGTAACCACCTGGCTATGGAAATTGGGCAATCCTTTATTCGATGCACCATGCATGGATATGTACATATGCACAATCTCTTCCTCCAAAAAACTCCTGACATAATTTGCCCATCCCCTAGCCTGCTAGAGCATTCATGCTCAGCAGCAACAAAAAGAGATATTCATTCCACCTGGATCCCACACAAAAACACTTGGTATTCCCTGCCTTAAAAACTTAATCAAGCTTCCACCTGGTTCCCAAGGAAAACATGTAGAGATTCCATATATCAATCTTGCATCAAGAAAAGCATCAAATACTTTGGTATAGACCGGCATGTGCAAATATATTCCCTTCTCCATAGCTGAGAGGTCTCCACCACTGATCATTTGTGTCATCAATTCATGCTTCTTTGACAACTCAACCTCGGTTTGCATAAGCCCTTCAATCACTTCATAAGGCCCTTCACTTTCATCCTCGACTTCATTTGCAAATGCGATTAAACCAGACTCCTGGATTTCTTTATCCATCAAAAGAAATGCAACATCAGCATCCTCATCACTGCTGGTAGTGCTATCACTGTCCTCATCTGTCACTGTGAAAGAGTCTTCATCACTAGACTCATCCTCATCTTCATAAATCTCCTCTAATCGTTTCCTTGTGTCCATATTGTATAGCTTCTTGGTACCTGTCTTTCCATAGAGGCTAATCGTACCATGTCGCCAATCTTGAACAGCTCCCACTGCACGTAACCATGGTCTGCCCAGTATAATAGGATATGCTCCCAACCCTGTTGGCATCACATGAAAATCAACCACTGCCTTTGCATCATATGCCTCCACTTCTAAGCTCTTTACAACACCCAAGCATTTTACTTTTTGATGGTTTGCCAATCTAATCCGAAAACCTGACACCCCAGCCACTGTGAGACCCATCTTCTCAACGCATCAGTGTGTTATGACGCATATTTGGGCTCCGCCATCCACATAACCTTGTCCCAAATTTTTCCTTTTATGCCACACATCTACTATTGGACAAATGTCTGGTAGCTCATCCATTGCCAACACCTTTACTGAACCTCTCTCTGGCTCTTTCTCCATTGGGTTAACCATCCTCTTCCACTGTCGCTTTAGCTTAGGCACCATCTCTATAAGCTGCCCAAAAGTAACATCGGCTTTCCTGCTTGTCAGATCCTCCTTCAAGTCATAGCTTAATTGCCGATCCCCTAGTGGAAAATCTAAAACATGAAACTTTCGACGAGATCTCCTTTTCCTCTTGGCCTTGACATCCTCGCCTTCATGGCTCTTTCCTTTCTTCTTACTAGGACCTGGGGCACTTCTTCCTTCCTTATCCTCTGTGGTCCTCTTCCCAATAGGCATCACTAATGTATCCTCTAGCTTTGATGCCTTCTCCAAGGTGACTACACTTAGCACTTTTGTCTTTCCCTTTTCCTCTTGGGTTAATCCATTGGTTCCTTCATCTCCCTTAATTTTGATGCCATAATCATTTGACCTAGTTAACACCTGTCTTGGCAATGGATACATGTCTCCCCCCATCCTTGGTGGCTTATGACATTGCGGGCTGATGTGACCAAACTCTCCACAATTGTAACATGTGGGCGTCTGCCTCCAAAACCTACCATTGCTTTGTCCAACACCATTCCTAGGCCTTTCTTCACCTCCTGGCTGATTTGCAAACCTCCCTCGACCTCGATTATTTCCCACTTGACCTAGCATGTTTAGGCTGAGATTCTTCATCAAATCTACCACTTGCCTCATGTCTTGCCTTAGCCCATCATCTTGCACCGATGTAGTGACCATTGCTGGCATAACCTGAGTAGTAACAGGAACCACTGGTTCATGATGAACCCCTAACATGCGACCTTGTAAAGACTCTATAGGCTGAAATTCAGACCTCATGGGCAAAGACTCCACCCCTAATTGGCTCATTTTCCTCAACTTCCACTCTTTGTTCCTTGCTACCTCTAGTGCATCTTCATATGTCCTAGGCTTCTTTAGCTCCACTCTCCAACGTATATTCTCCCAAAGACCAGCCAAGAACCTGTCCTTCTTCATCATGTCAGGCAGGGGTACCTGTGGTTCTAAGGCCTTGCACATCCGCTCCCATGCCAATGAGAACTTACGTATGTACGCATCTACTGGCTCACCTTCCTTTTGCACCAAACCTTGTACTTCTTGCCACACTTTGTCAGGATCTTCTATCTTCACAAACTCCACTTCCAAATCATGCCTTAGATTGTCCCAACTCAATCTTACAGGTGGATCCACTGCACGCAACTCCTCTTCAAATGCTTTAGACCAAACTCGTGCATCACTCTTCAAACAAATTTGGAGAAGGCGTAACATTTGCGCAGGGTCATGAATCTGGTTGCTAATGCAGGCAACCTCCATCTTTTCCAAAAATTCTTCCACATCTTCATCACTTCTTCCATGAAACTCCGGATAAGAGAAAGCCATGGCTACCCAAGTTTAATGCTTTAAGAACCTCTTCCAACACACGTGCAAGAACCCAAAACTTTTCACTACCCAATCCCCAAAAACTTCAATGGAGCTCAGCTTTGGATAAGGACAAACACATGCACATCAAATGAGTTTTCATAGTTGATCATCGGAATTACAACAGGCAAAGGACATTCCAGTATCTCTCTTACTCTTCTTGGCCCGAACATAAAGACTAGGCGCTGCTGGAAAAAGATCTTTCTGGACACATGAACATTAATCTGGATTCTTTGAGTTAAATGAAATGGAGTGAATTGAGGGCCATTTTGATCATCCATTAAAGCCAACCATGCAGCTCCCAAGAAGGCACACCTGACTTATCCTCTGATTTTGCCAAAATTTCAGCAGCATCACAGCATAAATGTCTCAAAAGACCAAAATACCAGCCATCACAACTCGGAAAAATTTTGGCAGAGTTTCCCCAGAAGTAGAGCAGTAGGAACCCAAAATATAGACTGTATATGTATGCATAAATTATCAACAATAGAACCCGAGCATCAAATAGGACTCACTAGTACATAGCCTATGGCGAGGTCACGAAAAGGGTGCTCCAGCTACCTGTATCACCGAAAGGATCTCCACATTTGAGAATCCCCCAGCTCAATAAAAACCTCAAACTATCGACCCTCACACGAAGGCTAATGCAAATCACGTATAGTCAAGTCTCAGAAATGACTATCTTCCAGACCAAGTCTCAGAAATGGCTGGGACTGCCAAATAAAACCATATATGTCTCCACAAATGCGTACAATGGCAGTTTCCACAAGTAACGTACAATCCAGCAAACGATGCGCTCAAATAGGCGCCAAGTGATGCATACCCACAACAACTGCAAGTGACATCACTGCTAGTATATCACTGTACTCCAGCTACCTGTACCTGTGTGAATCATCTGTACCTGTACCTGTCCCTGTAACCTGTAACCTGTAACCCCGAATCTCGAAGCTTGAAGCTCGAAGCAGAAGGTACTAGAAGAAGATCCTCCGTGGGGGCGCCAAAAGAATGTGAGCGGGATGAAAACACACACAGCGCCTCTATAATGACCCGACACACACTCTTGGAATGATACACATACACACACTATGGGGCACCACTCGGCTTACACAATCCACCTGGCCGAGACAGGGAACACACCGATGGAGCGAGAGGAGAGAGACTATCCACTTTCCCACTCCACACAGACACACACACACACACACACACACACACAAAAAAAATCAGCTCAAACGAGGAGAACTTCTGATAATTAGATACAAATGAGCTTGGGCCAACACCAATGGGGCAAATAGCTCACACAATATGGGTAAAATAAGCCAGATACAATCACAAACTGAAGGAGAAACTTCGCTCATAGGAGAAACTTACACAGCCAAAACAGCAGAAAAAGAGTGAGGAATTTGGCAAAATGGACAGCGCCATCGCATCCGGAACGGCCCAAAACCCCAGTCTCCAATGTCAAAGTGCTCAAATCCGACCTCGGATAAGCAGTTTATGGCCAAAACAGGCTCCAAAAATCCCAAAAACACACCTGCGGCTGTTCCTCCTCTCTTCTCCACGTTTTTTCTGGTCTTCTCTCTTGTTTTTCAGTTCCCACACTTAGATTTATTATTTGGGCACCCTTGGCCTTCTAGATGACCTCAAACGGACCCCGAACAGGCCAAAAATTGACCTCGCAGTGCATAGTTGTCACCTTTTTGCATCATTCGCACACCTGGCACTCAGCTTTTTTCCAATAATGCATCTCGCCACCACGTGAAGTGGCCCCAAAAAAAGGTCCTCATGATGACCTTTTTGCATAATTCTCACAAGCAAACAGCCACGTTGTGTCCGTACTTCTCCGCGTGCAAGTATTGACCCCATTCGCCCTCCTGACGCCACTAGATGCCATCTGACGCACCTGCTTACCTCATGTCGTCGGCCCGTAGATAGCTTCCTCGAGAAGTTTTACGCGCTACCAACTCCTCCTTATTGTAGAAAAAATACACTATTACTGGTAATAGTGAAAATCGCTGCACTATGTACACCCTGTCCTACCTATACACACGTGGGCCCCACGTAACCACCTGGCTATGGAAATTGGGCAATCCTTTATTCGATGCACCGTGCATGGATATGTACATATGCACAATCTCTTCCTCCAAAAAACTCCTGACAACGCGTAGGATGACAAAGCAGAATTTTGAAATTGCCCAAAACTGAAATTTATGAGTACCTATGCGTAGCTTATGTCGCCACGATTCTATAGACTACTAGCACGCAGAAAACAGACATCGTTTGATACACTTACGACCACAAATAGCTCGTAGATGCGTCGGCGTGTGCGCTTCGTCTCGCGTGGAATGCTTGGCATTGTCGTGTAGCTCTCCTCGAGCCTACAACAATGGTGCAGTCGGACTCCAATGTGTTGAGCGAGCCGGACGTAACGAGAGGATAAAGCTCATGCTCACTCTCTTTCTCTCTCACACACAGTAGACGGCAGCGCTAAAGTTTTTAATATGATAAAAGTCTCCCTTTACAAAATGACTTAAGTACCTTATATACTAAGGCTACCTTAGGTTTAACCAAAAATGGGGTTGAAAGGGTCAAATGGCTTTGTATTTACAATCTAGAAGTGCCATTGCACCCCGGCTTCTGAAACTAGAATAACTACTCATTACAAATGACGTTTATAGCCATAATCCGCAGCATTTCATAACTCGCAAAAGATAAGACTTTGATACGAAACTTGAGTTATGTTGTGTTGTTGACCCAGCGGTCAACATAGGGCTATCTATCTTTCCATTGCACACTAAGTAACACACTCTCTATTGTGTGCCTTGAGCTTCCTTCGTCTTCTCTAAGCTGTGTGCGTTTCTTTGCAACCCTAATTGTAACAAAAGCCTAGTCATTAGTCCTTTTCCTAGCGGGTAGAGGATCCCTATTTTACCCTACGACATTGTTCCAGATGGATGACTAATCCATTTGGCGCTTGAGAGCCTAAGCTGCCGCAAGCATGTATGTGCATTAGTCCTATCAATCCTCCATAGTAGAGTGACAAGCTCTACTTGGTGAAAACTTGATCCTACACATGCATACTTCTTGAAATTTGTGCACAATAAAGAAAAAGAGAGTCTTATAAGACAAAAACTTGGTTCATTTTAAACATTTTTACATTTGCTTACTCTAGAAGAGCATTGTAAGCATTAACAAGGTTTAGGTTGTCCTTTAATTTTATGCCTTGCGAGTCTTCAAAAGGATAGTTCTTAAACATAATAAGATACCATTGGATAATCTTACCGCCTCTCAATACCTTGTTTTCATGTCGAAGAATGGACTCGGAGCTGCGGCACCTCTTCTTGGTCCTCGATCTCTGGTGGGTCTTCAATAGTTGGTTCTTGAGGTGGTACTCCTTTGTAAGGCTTTAGTAGGCTCACATGGAAATCATTGTGTATGAGCCAATGACTGGGCAACTTGAGTTGATAGGCCATCTCATTGATCGTCTAAGAATCTAGAAGGGACCATAGTACCTTTTTGCTAACTTAGCATAGTACTTTTGGTGTCCCATAGGATTCTTTCCCGTCGTATGCTTTAACTGAGCCTTGGGAAATTCAAGCAAGACCCAATCATTTTCTTTAAAGGCTTGGGTTCTTTTGTGCTTATCAGCAGCAGCCTTTTGCCTTTGCTGTGAGATAGAGATAGCATCCTTAATCTCTTGGAAAGATTCTTGTAGGTCTTGGCTATACACATATACAATGAAGATCTTCCCGTGTACCTTAAGTAGCAGGGGACTTTTGGATTTTCCCTCAATTACCTCGAAAGGTGCTTTTCCCATGGAGGTATGTATAGTATTATTGTAGGTATACTCAACTAGCATTAAGTACTTCTCCCATTGGGACCTTTGATCTACATCCGTCACATAGGCTTTTAGTATATTAAGAATTGCTAGGTTAGCTATTTCACTTTGGCCATCTGTTTCAGGGTGATAGGCCAAAGACAAGTTTAACCTTGTCCCTAAATTCTCAAAGAGACCCTTCCAAAAATTATTGGTCATTTTAGGATCTCTATCCAACACTATGGACATTGGCAAGCCATGGTACTTGAAGATTTGTGATATGAGGAGGGTTGCCATTTGATGGGCTTTGATAGTCTTTTTGACATGTATAAAATGAGCTTGTTTGTTGAACCTCTCTCTATTGTCCCGTATTCCCATGGATAGACTTGGGCAATCCAAAGATAAAATCCATGGATATGCTCTCCCATGGTGAATTAGTGATTGGAAAAGGTTGAAGCAATCCAGGTTGCTTCCCTCTTTCAAACTTCGTCTTTTGGCATACCACACATTTAGAAACATACTCTTGTATGTTTGCTTTCATGGCAGGCCAATAGAAATATGTTTCTATCCCTTTTAGGGCATACTGAATCCCTCTATGACCTGCATAAGGAGGACCATGAGATTCATACATTACTTTCTCACGTAGTGAGTTAGTAACGCATAGTCTATTGCCACAGAGAAGATAACCATCTTGTAAGGTAAATGGTTCCTCTTTCTTACCTAGTGCAAGGGCTAGAATCACATCTCTAACAATCGGGATCAATAGCGTACTCATCTATCATAGAAGATAGATCATTGTGAGTTGCTATGGAAACCGCATTTACTCTCGGTTGTCTTGAGAGTGCATTGGCTACTTGATTATGCTTGCCAGCAATGTGAGCAATATGAAAATGAAATTGTGAAACGAAATTTTTCCACCTCATTTGTTTGTCGGAGAGCTTGGTCTGCGTCATGAACTACTTAAGGCTTTGGTGATCCGTCTGCAGAATGAAAGTACTCCCCAATAAATAGTGCTTCCACGAGTCTAAGGCATGTAGAACTGCGAGGAGTTCATTTTCGTATATGCCTAAAGCTTGCTCAACAAGGTCAAGCCTTTGACTTTCATAGGCTATGGCGTGCCCTTCTTGGAGCAAAACAAGTCCAAGGCAATCACCCCAAGCGTCACATTGGACCTCAAATGGCTTTGAGAGATCCAACACTGTAAGCACAGGTCGAGAAGTAAGTAAGCTTCTTGAAGCAGACCATGTATACCTAACGTTTTTCTTTGTTGGGTCATGTAATGGTCCCATTATTTGTGAGAACTTTTCTATGAAGTGTCTATAGTATGCGCACATACCTATAAAGCTTCTTAGTTCATGTAGATTCCTTGGATTAGGCCATCCTTTTATTACCTCTAACTTTGATGGATCCATTTGGATGCCATCTTGAGAGATAATGTGACCTAAATATTGAATCTCTTGTAAAAAAAACTCACTTTTCTTTCGATTAATATAAAGTATATTCTCTTGTAAGACTTGAAATATTACCTAGAGATGTTGCTTGTGTTCTTCTAGAGAATTAGAGTAGATGATTATATCATCAACAAAGAACACTCCAGTAAAGGTTCGGTGAGGAGGCCTGAATAGTTTCTCCATCAAGCGATTAAATGCGGCTAGTGCATTAGTCAAGCCAAAAGGCATGACAATGTATTCATAAAGACCAAATGTAGTGCAAAATGTGGTCTTTACAATGTCTTGATCAACTATCCTTATTTGATGGTAGCCACTTTTTAGGTCAATCCTATTGAAGTAGGTCAAACCTTGTAGCCTATCAAATAGGTCTTCAACCGTGGAACGGGAAACCTATTCTTGATAGTGATCCTATTTAGTGCTCTATAGTAGACACACATATGATATGTGTCGTCTTTATTTTGCACTAATAACACGCGTGAACAAAATGGAGATGAGCTAGGCCTAATCATGCCCTTCTCAAGTAACTCATGCACTTGTCGCATAATCTCCTCTTGTTGAGCTTGAAATACTCTATAAGGAGGTTTATTAGGCGGTGAACTTCTTGGAAGAAGTTCAATTGCATGGGCATCATTGCCTCGTTTAGGAGGTAGTTCACAAGGGATGTCATTGATAAAAACATCTTGAAATCCCTTGAGAAAATTGGATAACTCTGATTCCTTGTGATTGTTTATACTTTCTTTTAATTTGGCGGCACTATCTTCAACTCGCTCGAGCTCCACACACACCTACCCTTGTAGTCACTAGGTGCTCTCGCCATCCCCTCAGAGCCTGACAAACCAGCCCCTTTTGGGCTTGTCTTAATTGTGAGCCAGTAGCTCTTTCTAATTGCACTCTCACTACACTTTGGTTGTAGTCCATCTTCTAGCTCCAACTACCACAAAAGCTCTACATCTCCTGCCTTGCCATCATCACACCAGTGCCATCAGCTTGGTTACCTCTCCCAATCAAAGCTTGCATAGGCTTCCTACACACATGCGGCAGCTCCTATCAAAATTTCTCCAAGTTTTGTCTTTACTAAGTCTCATTAGAAATCGGCCATGCTAGCCATTTTGCAGCACCCTATGCCAAGGCTTTGCTATCACACAAGTGCCTATAGCTTTGTAGTGGCCCTTGCTTCGAGTACTACGTCTACACCATGTCGTGTTTGCCACGACAGGAAGCAAACGTTCAAAATTATTGAGCATAATTTATTTTTCTTTAAAACTTTACAAACCTTTTCTATTTGATTTAAAAGAGTTGTCACACCTTTTATTTTCAATAACCTTTCTTTGAGCCAACCTCATGGCCGGCTATGAAGATGATTGCATGGAAAGTGGTGATTGTACTTCAAAAAATCAACCTCAAATTACAAAGACACGCACTCAAAGGGGGCAACAATATCAACCTTTCTAGAGGGTGGACTATTGACAACCAACTGTGAAGAATATCACCAACATGATGACTACGACACGACCAACGAGGATCACATTATGCTAAGAATGTATGATATTGAATCCCTACATACTAAAATTACCCTCTACACTTGCATGATGTATTTGAATGGGAGAACAACATGATGTATCTAGTTTGAGAACCATGTTTATGCATCCAAATGTGAACCCATGCATCTACCTAAGGAAGTCTTGTATGAACCATGACATGTTGAATCCATTGAGATCTAGGCATGATGTATCTTAGGCAATCCTAGGATAAAATCACGTTTAAGGGGGCAATTATGTTGCACGGTCCTCCAATTTCAGCCATAGAAATAACCAGGGAGCCAAAGTGTCTACCAAGGACTGTTTCTATTATTTGACAGTCTGGTCCTCTAACTTGGGAGTAATAAGCCAACTTCCTTCAAGGTTTTGGCACACTTTATAATTACTATCATCAATGATTAGAGTGTTTTTTGGCCGGAGCTCTATTAATCCCCTCCAAAATATACTCAAGTTCTTGAAGAAAATAGGCTTATTACATATCAGCCAAGGCACCTTACTACAATGCTCTTATGCAAGAACACTTGCCATCCTTGCCGGCTATGGTTTGAATATTTTATCTAATATTGCAATTATTTTACGTTGCATGTTGGTGATCCAAGGTACACATGGAAAAACTGGAAGCACCAATCCAAAAATTGGTGACTATTTTTGCGACAAAATACATACCGCATATGTTGCACATAGTACTTTTTCATTTCCCTTGCGTATTCAAGGAGAACTCCACCATGCTTTGACTCTACAACTATAACCAGCATGCCATTCAAATTAAGAACCAAAGTGTGCTTCTTCTCAGCCAATGGCTTGGGCACCCATATTGGTTCCAGCGACGGCAGATACCACTCGAGAAAAACGACTTCCCCCGAGAGATGAACAAAATTCAAGTACTCATCAATTTTCCTACGTGTTTAAGTTAGCAGTCCAAGTGCTTCTCAATCTCACCTTTTTCTCTTCTTAGCTATCTGGCCTTGGTGATACGCCTTTTTGTATCTTTTTCAATGCAATGCAACATTCATATCATGCAAGGCAATTTATTGTAGTTTCTCTTTCCGTACGACATTGTAAAGGTATTGAATGAAGAATCATAAAGGAAAATCTTACAAGTATTGAATGAAGACAACATAAAGGACAGAGACATAGTAATGCTAATAAGTGTTTCTCCATTATAAATATTCAAAGAGATATATGCCACAAGATGTGCATCTTGCTAGCACTATAAAATTTGGGCACAACAGAGAACAAGTTCAACATAGTTTCTTGCAAGCACGTGAGCGAGTGGCTTTCTTTTTACCTTTGGTAAGGTCGGTCATGTCATCGTGGGTTCTCTTTGGGGAAACATAGTGTCATCTCCAAGATCTTTTGAATTTTGTTCCAGAACACCTTTCCTCTTTAGCGTCAATTTGTTTACAAAACCCAAGAGAGGCATGTCATCACCAGCGTCTTGCACATTCTGCCCACTATTAGTCCTCACAGCTTCCTCTTACACACTCTTGACTGTTTTCTTTGAAGCACTTATTTCATTACTTGTAGCAGGCTTGGGTTTGGGATGAGTAATCATGATGAATTCATCATCATAATCCGTTTCTTTACTATCTACAGCACTCCCAAGAAATTTTTCTTGTTGTGGTGTCACATTTACCCTTTGTGCATTCTATCCAGCTCATTCAAGTAATCATTACATGGCTTCTCTTTTTCTATCATTTCCTTGACATGCTTCTTGTCATGTGCGCTTCCCACATCATTGATTCCTTTGTATTCCTTTCAGGCCTTAATTATCATATCCAAATTGCTAGTTAAAATTCAAAGTTGGATTGTTAACACTACAAGTAGCATACTCAAAATACTAGTAAGCATGGGATGTTTGGTAGTTAACATAATGACTTTGTACATGTATACAGTATGCTAGGTAGCATACCATTATGATTGCTTGTATGCTTAGTATGCCAATAAGCCTTCCATGTTTTGCATTCCATGTACTTGGAATGCTAACTGGCATAACTGGGTATGCTAACTAGCATACTGTGTATGCTAGCCACCAGACCCACTATGCTAATTAGCATATAATCTCCCATAGTATGCCAACTAGCATACAATGGCATGACTAACATAACTGGGTATGCTAATTAGCATATCCAACATATTGAGCACATGTGCTAACTAGCATAATTGGGTATGCTAGCTAGCATGCACAATATGCTAGCCAGAATAGCCACTATGCTAACTAGCATACAGACTATGCTAACAAGCATACATAGCATAACTAGCATGTATGCTAACTAGCATAACTGGGTATGCTAGCCATCATACCAACTATGCTAACTAGCATACAGACTATGATGGCTAGCATAGTCTGTATGCTAGCCATCATACCCATTATGTTGACTAGCATACATATCATAGTAAGTATGTATGTTGACTGCTATGTATGTTGACTAGCATACACAGTAGAATGTATGCTAACTAGCATAATTGAGTTTGCTAACTAGCATATAGACTATGTTGACTAGCATACACATTAACATGTATGCTAACTAGCATACTGGGTGTGCTAGCTAGCATACAGAGTATCATGTATGCTAACTAGCATAATTGGGTATGTTGGCCACCGTAGCCACTATGCTAACTAGCATACATAGCATAACTAGCATGTACGCTAACTACCATACACAATAGAATTTATGCTAACTAGCATAACTAGGTATGCTAAATAACATAAGTGGGTATGCTAACTAAACACAGTATGCTAGCCACCATACCCCCTATGCTAACTAGCATATAGATTTTAATAACTAGCATACATAGCATAATTAGCATGTATGCTGACTAGCATACACAGAAGCATGTACGTTGACTAGCATAATCTGGTATGCTAACTAGCATACACCGTAGCATGTTTGCTAACTAGCATAACTGGGTATGTGTTAGTAGCGGCTAACATAGGCTACACCAAATATGCATCAAGCGGGAGATATCTATGGATGTCACAATATTTCCCACACACTTTGTAAAGTCGGGCTCACTTGGAGTTCCAAAGTTGTATATGGTAGTTTGAGGGCTCAAGCTTAAACCCATAGTAGAAGGGATTGTGGGGAAAGCCCTTAAAAGGAAGCCTTTAGGCAACGAGGCCTCATTCTTGAGTATCCACTCTTAAGGACCCACTTTTGAGAGCTCCCTCTCTCTAGAGTGTTCACTCGTTGGCCTAGCCTTGAGCTTAATGTCTATGCTTGAGAGGCTAGTGCTAACCATTGTAAGTAGAGTAAGCTCTTCTTGATTAATCTAATTCTTATTTTCTCATTAGTCTCTTCTTCTCTACATTTCATCTTGTCATGAAGTAGTATTACACTTTCATTATTCTAGATTTGAGAGATGTATGTACTTCTTGCTAGTAACCACTCTTATCTCTCTACGAGCAATTGATTTGTGATATTTAGCATCACAAATTAGGGTGATTAAGTTGGGTCTTAATCTTTTGATTTGTGTGTGTGCCCTATTCTTTGCTTGTGTGTGTAGATAGGTTTTATGGAGCTCTAGCACCATTCACCTCGTGTGTGTAAGCTATCGATGAAGTGCCTTAATTGACGTGTGGTAATTAGTGTGTGCTTATCATCAGTGTGTTTGGAGTTTCTAGTCTATGGCAAGTCGGACTTCGGTGGGCTTGATGTGTATAGGAGATTAATTGATTAGTGATTAGAGTAGGTTTAGAGTTAGTCTTGCAATGGCTAATCTCTACTTGCAATGAGAGGTGATCTCTTGAATCCTCTATTCCATTCATTCTAGGCTCATGCTTCCATGCCCTAGCTGGGTTGTCAGATCCACGGATTTGAGAATTTTGTGTGGGTTTCAATTAGGTCATGCTCAATGCCTCCCTACATTTGGCCCCGTTGCCGGGGATTGTAGGGAGGCATTGTAGCATGACCTAATTGCAATCCACACAAAATTATCAAATTCATGGATCTGGCAACCCGGCGAGGTCATGGAAGCACGAGGCTAGGATGAATGGAATAGAGGATTCAAGAGATCACCTCTCCATTGCAAGTAGAGATTAGCCATTGCAAGACTAACTCTAAACCTACTCTAATCACTAATCAATTAATCTCCTACACACATCAAGCCCACCGAAGTCCGACTTGCCATAGACTAAAAACTCCAAACACACTAATGATAAGCACACACTAATTACCACACGTCAATTAAGGCACTTCATCGATAGCTTACACACACGAGGTGAATGGTGCTAGAGCTCCATAAAACCTATCTACACACACAAGCAAAGAATAGGGTACACACACAAATTAGAAGATTAAGACCCAACTTAATCACCCTAATTTGTGATGCTAAATATCACAAATCAATTGCTCGTAGAGAGATAAGAGTGGTTACTAGCAAGAAGTACATACATCTCTCAAATCTAGAATAAAGAAAGTGTAATACTACTTCATGACAAGATGAAATGTAGAGAAGAAGAGACTAATGAGAAAATAAGAATTAGATTAATCAAGAAGAGCTTACTCTAATTACAATGGTTAGCACTAGCCTCTCAAGCATAGACATTAAGCTCAAGGCTAGGCCAAAGAGTGAACACTCTAGAGAGAGGGAGCTCTCAAAAGTGGATCCTCAAGAGTGGATACTCAAGAATGAAGCCTCCTTGCCTTTTAAGGGCTTTCCCGACAATCCCTTCTACTATGGGTTTAAGCTTGAGCCCTCAAACTACCATATACAACTTTGGAACTCCAAGTGAGCCCAAGACTTTAAAAAGTGTGTGAGAAATATTGTGACATCCATAGATATCTCCCGCTTGATGCATATTTGGTGTGGCCTGTGTTAGCCGTTGCTAACAGTATGTTAACTAGCATACACAATATCATGTATGCTAACTAGCATAAATGGGTATGCTAATTAGCATAACTGGGTATGTTACTAGCATAATTGGGTATGCTAACTAGCATACATGGTATGCTAACTAGAATACATAGTAGCATTTATGCTTACTATTATAATTGGGTTTGCTTAGTAGAATACACAGTAGCATGTATGCTTACTAGCATAACTTGGTGTGCTAACTAGCTTGTTATGTATGATAACTACCATAATTGGGTCTGCTAAACAACATAGCTGGGTATGCAAACTAGCATACACAATATGCTAGCCACCATACCCACTATGATATTTGGGTATGCTAACTAGCATACAAAGTATGCTAGCCACCCTGCCCACTATGCTAAGTAGAATACACAATATACTAGCTAGCATACCAATATTTTCTTGTTATGCTGGTCTACTAATTAGCATGCTACCATTTATAATTATCTTAGCAGGGATTGGTGTGATTGGATGTCCTTGCCCTGTGAGCTTGCAACACCATTCTGTTGGTATCCTCTACTGTTAGGTGGAAGCTCTCCATTCTGTCCCCATGGACCATGCAATAGAAAAGCAGATAAGATGATAGCTATGCACACAGGGCATCTTGATCGTTGAAGTGATTTCTTGTACTTCTAGTTGTAGACCATATCCAGTACACCAGTTGATCATTATCCCATTGCATACCCCTCCTATTCTTTTTGTAAAAGTGTCCATAGCTAACTTTATAAAGGATAGCGGGGAAGAAGGAGCCTTGTAGCATCTTGCTTATATGCATGAGTAGCTACAATTGACTTTCACAGGCATGCACTTTTGCTTCCTACACCTCCACATTAATCTACAAACCAAATAAAAGAGAAGCATGGTAAGTACAAAAGATATTTGTGCACATGTTCCAAACATAAGGGGCGAGCACAAAAGTCACAGACACTTACACGATGACAAGTAATGTCAATTTCAGCATCAATGGGGGTGTCCTCACTGTGAGGAAACCCAAACCATCTAGTGTCCCTATTTTCACTTTGAGATCTATTTCCTTCTTTACATCCACATTGTAGCTCTATAGTATCCTCTGCAATTCATTGTCAGCATCACAAATCTTCTATCTCATAGCAACCACAATTGGGCTAACCCTAACATTGCTTGCTATCAAAACCCTCACAGCTTTGAACTCTTGTCTTGCATTCAAAAGATGTTGTTTAACATCCTACAATTGTTGTCTAAGATGATCATCAAAACCTTTATGTGTTGCAAATCCTCAAGGCCAAAATATGATAGGCTTTCTGCCCCATGGTGAGTGTTGTGGGTGAGAGAGTGGTGTCTCCTTGGTAGATTTGGCAATATTGAAAGTTACTCAGCCCGAGCTGTAGAAAAAATGGTGCACACAATGCTCTCTAGTGGTGGGATGCTCTCGATACAGCATGCCTGCGAACTCACAAGCTAGCTCAAATCTATAGACAATAGTGCAAAGACACAAAAATAGAACTGAACTGAACAATGAACAAAAAAATGACAATAGCCACAAGCCCTCCAAGGTAGCACCCTGTACATAACCAAAAAGGCCATGCAAAGACTAGTCTAGCTGCGGCCAACTCTGCCCAGTCTATGACTATCAACAAGGTACAATGGGGATGTAGAGGTTGAGGTGCAATGGAGTGTGCAATGGTGCAAGTACAACCGAAAACCACAATGTAACTAGGCAAAACCACAATATGACTAGCCAACAAGACTACAAGACTCACATACTGACTACAAACCACCAAGGTGAAGTGCTCCAAGACTAGTACTCAAGAGTGTACAAGACTAGGACAGACTCCAGAACTCTGGCTAGACTCTCTCAAGACTGTCTCTATATGTTTTCCACATGCTTTGTATATATCCACAAACTAGGGGCGTCGTTGACTACCACACATACCTAATCCAACTGGAAATGTCTAGCCAAGGAGACCCTTGGAAACTACAATTATCCTCTAGTGGTGGCCTAATAAAGCCACTAGTGAGTTGACCCACCAGTCACCTAGCTGGCCACTGGACAGCGTAGCCCAACGTTGGTCCACTACCACCCCGGCTACTAAAGAAGTGTTGTTTGGTAGCTCTTGAAAGCTTTGAAAGGGGTGGCCATTGACTGGCCACACTCTGGATGATCAATGCTACCTCTTTGGCCAATGTGGTATGAGCCCCACCCGGACTGGTCGGTGTATCCACATTGGGCACCCGTTGGTGGGCGGTCCAAAAGTGCCTGGGTGCCTAGACCATGGAAGGTCCAACTCAAAGATGATATCCTCTGGAGCACGTCCACCAAGGTGGCCATGCAAGCTGACCTTTGTGTAGCTGTGTAGCCCTACTACAGATGCTTGTCACTATTCCACTCACCGTCTCGAGAGTGGTGGTAAGCCAAAGACAAGAACTGCTAATCCAAGACTAAAGAACAAGAACTATTGAAAAACACCACTGCCAAGCACTGGAGCGACTAAAACCATACCAAAACTAAAATGAGGCAGCCAACTAAAAGGAAAAAAGTGGTTTGTACAATGGGTCCCAACGGTGGTGAGACCTAAGGGTGTTGTTTGGATGAATAGGAGGAAGATCCTGCTAGAGGTGGGGTGGAATCAGAGATAGGAGAGGCAAATGGTGCATGGAGTATGGCGGGAAGGGTTATGGTGGGAGAATGGAGAGGCTATTGTGGGAACTATATAGGGTAGTCAAGTGGTGGAGGTGAATAGTAGGAGGGTATCGAGGATGGTGCGGGTGAGCGTTGTGGAGGGTAAGCAAGAGGAAATGACTCTGCCACCAATTCGTACCACAACTTTGCCAGTTTTGGATGAATAGTGGGAACTATAAGTGCCCCACCTTTTTTTTAGAGAGATGAAGAGTTTTCCACAAAAGAAAGGAAACCAAAGGTAAAG
Organism: Adiantum capillus-veneris; assembly: GCF_014529385.1. Lineage (NCBI taxonomy): Eukaryota > Viridiplantae > Streptophyta > Polypodiopsida > Polypodiales > Pteridaceae > Adiantum > Adiantum capillus-veneris. The sequence goes on from NW_028221713.1 coordinate 37,996, forward strand.
AACAGAAAGTAAATTGTATCACTTGAGTTTGAGAAAACAAGGAGAGGGATGACTGAGTAAGAGATGAGATAGGAGGAAAACTTTAGAGAGAGCGGGAGGGGAAGAAGAACCAAAATTACCCTCCATGATAGAGATCCTTGAGGAAGAGAGATAAAGAAAGAGAACCATTGTAATAGAAAGAAACAAATAGATAGAGAGAGAATCCACCGGGATATAGATGCTAGAAAAGAGAGATAGAGAAAGAGACACAGGAGAGAGAGAGAGAGAGAGAGAGATGCACTTGCTTTGGACTGTGCACATAATGAGGAAGCTAGAGAGAGAGAGAGAGAGAGAGGGGGGGGGGGGGGGGGGGGGGGGGGGGGAAGGTGATGAAAATAAGAGAAAAGAAGAGATAACCATATGTCCGAGCACACAAGAAATATAGTGAGAGAGAGAGAGAGGGGAAAGCAAAGATTCTTATGACTCGTATAACCTATCGAATCCCACATTCATGCTGGAGTAAGACAGTGATACCAAAAGCATAGCTTTTACAAGGAAGAACTGGTTTAAAAGCAGAAAAGCACAACTAGAAGAAGATCCTCATAGTATCGAGCAGTTCAAGTTATAATTATATCCCTTTCCAATAGAAAGCCATAAATATCCGGCATGAATCTTGATACCATCGGCATCAAGGAAAGTTGTCTTCTCTTCATCCTCTTGACTACGAAGCCTTGTAGCCTATTATTGATAGAGCTACGGAGCTGGCAGTTCCTTCCACTATAGTGTTGCACATGAAAGTCAATATATTGTGTGTCATTCACCACAAAACTTGCAGGGTTGCGGCCTAGAGTGGTTGGACGAAGAGAGATGGAGAGCAAGGCAAGAGCAAGGCGAGGGTGAGCCGTAAAGGGCGAGGGCATTGGGCAGGCCGGAAAGGGCGAGGCAAGGGGAGAAGGGTGGGCTAGAAAGAGCGGGTCAAATAGGGCGTGGGCTGAATTGGGCAAGTAGAGAGAAGAAAGAAAAAGGTGAGGCGAAGGGCGGGTTGGAACGGGCTGGCCGAAAAGGGTGAGGCAAGGGGAGAAGTTCGGGCTGAATTGTGTGAGTAGAGAGATGTTAGCAGCAAGCTGACGTGGACACCATTTTTCAAAGCTCTCCTTGTAAAACAATTATTATTTTGATAAATCAAGAATATTGTAACTCCTATTTTCTTGGTAAACTTTATAATTAATGAGCCGGGGCTACAAGCTTCCAGATTGTATCAGCCAGTCATTTCCCAACTTTGGTAGAACTCCAAATTATTAGTTTTGACCACCCAAAAACCTTGACTAAGGTATAAAAGCCAATTTTTGTAAGTTTTTTATAAGTTTTGGATAAGAAATACACAGTGTGAGCTAGCGGTGCTCACTTCTCTCCTTCTCTCGCTTCCTACTCCCTCTTCGGTTGTCACATTGCGATTGTGTTTGTTGCATTGCAACCACAAGTAAGAGCTCTAAACATTGACATAAGCCATTCACAGTATTTCGTAGCTTTTGGCGTCGCTGGACCCGCGGCCTAATTTCATCATAACTAGGAATTTAAATGTTCAAATCAAAAACTAATCATAGGCGGGGTATTGGGACATCATTGCTAAGCATTTAGATGCATTCTCGGTCGAAAGCGACTAGGTCAAAAATCCACTGTTGTTAATAATCGCGATTTTGGAACTTAACCTAAAGTGGGGTTTGAGGCCATAGGCATGTGTGCTTAGGTCTTATAAACTTGTCCTAGAAGTTTCGTTATATTTGGATGTCATTTGATGCTGTAACGGATGTGATTTGCTTGCCGATGAGCGATTGGCTTTTGGTGATTTCAGTCACTTGAGTGAAGCCTGAGTTAGATGCGAGTTGTTAGTTGTTTTCCAAGAGATTGACAACCTCTTGTAGCCTCTATGCACTAGTCGAGTTAGCTTCGTCCCATGGTTTGACAAATTAATCGTGGTTCTCGTTAATACTGCAATAAGATAGGATAGTGAGGTTAGACATGCGTCCCACATTTGGCGCCGCTGCCGAGGATCGAAGAGACCTAAACTAGGGAAAAACACGAGCATTTTGTGTAGTTGTCTTTAACATCCTCTAGGTTCGCCTAGAGTTCAAAACTTTCTTTTAACCCGCATAGCTTAAGATTGTCGTCTTTTGCTGTGTAGAGGTAGCTTGGAAGTAATCATACTTGCTGAGTACCTTTAGGACTGTAGGATTGTAGATTTAGATTAGGATTTGGAGAATGATTGGTAGACAAGACAAGTCTTAAGATCAAGACTCTGAAAAACATAAAAAACACAAGAAAACGAGTGTTTGTGGACACTTTCAACAATCCCATTGCATGAGAATCTAGGAGTAGGGTAAGTAGGACCCGTGGTGGATTTCAAAACATGGCTCTCTCTGAAATAATCAAGTATGAGTTGTTATTGGAAGTTGCAAAATTTCAGGTCTACGGCTAGAAATAGCTTGAAAAGACTCAAAGCCACTCAAGCCGACTGGAGAGTAAGCCTAAGAGTTGTCCGAACCGATGGGTAAGCTCAAAGACACTTTGAGATCAAAATTTCAAGAGTTGGCCAAAACTCAAATTATTTACTTTTTCTTTACATTTTGGGCCAAATTAAGTTTTGACTTGATTCATAGGCTTAAAAAACATCATAAAAAGACTGTCTTTGAGAAAATTGCAAAAAAGTGCTCATTTCAAGCCTAAAGTTAATAATCACGATTATTAACTTTTTGCTCTAAATTGGCCAAGGTTCATACCATTGACTCATTGCATGTGTACAAACAACTTTTGTAAAGGCCCAAAAGATTTGGATCACTAAACTGACAAAAAAGTGGGTAAAAACTAAAGTTTATACTGACTTTTTGAATCTTGAGTATAAATTTGAAAAAAATTTGTCCAAACTTGTTGAAATTTGATTCATAGGCTTATGTTGATGTGATAAACGTGTGTATATGCTCAGTTGACCAAAAATTTGCAAAAATTTGTCAAAAGTAACTAATCGTGATTATTTACATATGCCCTATTTTTCAAATTTTTTGACCAAGTCTGCATACCACTAGCTTCACCATGTTGTAATAAGCCCAGAAACCAAATTTGGTAAGATTTGGATCACTGGAGTGAAATTGGTGACTAAAATTGCAAAGTTAGTCTGCGGACAATAATTGATGACCATTTGACCAAAAATTGTCCAAACTTGATGAAAATTGGCTCTACTGACCTTAACTTAAGGTGCTTAAGATTGTGTCAAAGTTGGGGCAAAAACTTGCAAAAATATAGCTGGAGTCAATAATCGCGATTATTTACATCTGCTTCAAAACTTGATGATTTTGCAAATTTGAGTATACCACAAGGTCAAGCACATCAAGTAGACCTCACAAATAAATTTTGGTGAAATTTGGATCCCAAAAGGTGAGACTTAGGCCAGATTCTTGAAATCAGAGTCTACGGACACCGAACAGTTGATAAACTTGATCAGAATTGGTCCAAACTTGTTGAAATTTGCCCAGAGACTCTAACAAGTGGTATACTTGCCAAACCTATCAAAAAAGTGTAAAAATTTGACAAAAGTAAATAATCGTGATTAATTCCTTTTGCTATCCAGAGACATCATTTTGGACTTTTGAACTCATACAGTGATAGAGCAACATAATGTAAGGCCACAGGGCAATTCTGGGTTAAATCAGATCAAAATTGGTACAGATCCACTCAGTTTACAGGTTGCAGATTAGACCTTTGATTTTTGCTAAAGTTGAATTTGAAAGTCAATTTTGATTTCCATAGCTCGGTTTGAAGTGATACAAAGAGACCAATCACGAGAGTTCTCAAGAGCTCCACTGTCTTTATAGAAGAATAGCTAACTTGATTAAATTGTACAGGAATCAAGTTGCAGATGAGGAATCAGTGGCTTGACAGAAAGTTACAATTGAATCGAGTGAAAATTGACGACAAGTCAGTCCAAAGGTGAGCACTCTATCCAAGGCTTCATAAGTGTTATATGAACCTTATATATGGTCGTGTACTAGGAAATCAGGGCATACTCGGAAAAACCTCCAGTAGAGTATCTACCGAAGAAAGCGTGAATCAAGGCAATTCCTTGCACACAATTCCTGAAGAAGTCTCAGACACTTTTTCAGATTCAACATCCAAAATGTCTTCTTACTTGACTCACTTGGAGACCGGAACGACAGTGCGCAATAAGCATATACTATCTTTTTACAAGACTAACCGTCATGGAGCCCAGGTTTACTTGGACCCTAACGAGGAGTATGCTATTCGCATTGATGACCATGGTATTGAGTTCGAAGAAGAGGTTGGGGCAAACAAACAAGGAAAAATGTACATGGATCAAAATGGAACTCAGTATTTATAGGTCGAAAACCCTGACGTGATAGACAAATGGGGGTTAGAAGTAAACACTATAATCCCAGATATGTCAGCAAAAGAAGGACCACCAACTTTGGAATTCGATGGATATGATCCAGTAGACTTGAAGCCTTTGAAATGGCTTAGTATGGATAATCCTAGGATCGGAGTCTATTGTTGGAAAGATAGAAACATAAAATATCTTTTGTGGACTTCTCATGCCAAACCAGGACAATTAACAATCATGAAGATCACTATATCTTCAAGATCAAAGATACGGGATCAGCAGACCTATCAACCTACCTGTTTAGGAATTGTTATAACAACAGCTTTGTTATGATGACTCCGAGGAGGTAGAACAAACCAAATACCAAGGGTATTTCATACGGGATTGGATATCGGGGCAAGGACCAAAAACAAATCCAAGGGATGAACACGTGAGAGATCATCTGAGAGTAATGTGAAGAAACCAGAAACCACCTCATCACGTAGAAAATCAGGTGACATTAAGGCCAGTCCAGGGCTACATGAGTCACTATTTCCAACAGACTGGTTTGAAGGACTTGGAACAGGACCAACTCTTAGAAGACCGGGAGTTGAACCAAATAGACGTGTCAGACCAGCTGATTTTCAAAATGGGTCAGAAAATACAGTGGATCAAGGAATCCATATGACCACTTAGCAAGCTTTAAGGAAGTGCTAAGAGCAGAGCATATATTCGATTTCCATACTCAATTCGAGGGGTTTGGAATGACATTAGAAGGAAAAAGCTTTGACATAGTTCCAAAACATTCCACCAAGGTCAATCATGGACTTGAACACATTAGCTCAAGGATTTGTAGCTGCTTGTTCCAAAATTGGGATTAAACATAATACGGTAGCTCAAATCTACAGCTTTAAACAAAAACATGGTGAGTCTGTTAGGGATTGTGCAGCTCCAATGAATCAATACATTGCCAGATGCCCAGAGATGGAGATACCTACAGAAGAACGACTTGTATCTTTGTTTCTAGAGGGACTGCTAAACAAAGAACTTCATGCTATACTCTATAGTAAAAAACATACAACCCTAGAAGCGTGTGTGTCTGATGCGATTGACCTAGGAGACAATTGCAAGATCTTCAATGAAGAAGATGTCCCTAAGGATAACCAAAGCGAGAAAACAGCATCCACAAAACCAGCACAAGTGGGGAACGGCTGCTGTGGCACCACTCTCATCCATAGAAGATATGCTAAAAAGGATAAACAACATGATGAACAATATGCAAAAAGCACCACGACCAGGACAAGGGATACCTCCACGAGGACAACCAATTAGGCCACAAAAATGGTGTGCAATTGAGGGTAAATGGACCAAACATGAGACCCATGAGTGCTACTACAGACCAAAGTATGATGGGAATGTTCAGTACGTGCCCATGAGGCCACAAGGAACCCATGTGCAGATATCAGCCTAATATGGCCCAGCTCAAAGACCACCAATGGGTATGGAAAGACCTCAAATTGTGTTGGGACAACAACCTCCATATCCAGGACATATGTAGTGCTTGTAAAGTACATGCACTCGGAAGGAGTCATAGATGAACAAGGATTAGTGCATGTTACACCCTATGCAGAGCCTAGTCCATCTACAATAGTGGTAGAAGGAGATTGGTATAGTCCACATCCACCACCAATGGAAGAAACCATGACTTATGCTCCACCAGAGCTTGCACCAATGTATTATATAGCTAATCAAGGTGTCATACCTCCCATGGAAAGACCCATGATGAAGCCTAGAACAGGAAACTGTCATAATTGTGGTGCTGATGACCATTGGAAGAACAAATGTCCAAAGCCTGACAAGAACCTCAAACCAATTGAAGCCTATTGCATACAATGTTGCAAAAAGGGAGGACACTTTTCAGAAGATTGTCCTAAGAATCCTTTGAACAAGGAAAATTTTCGTAAACGTAGTCCAAGTGATGCCTAGTAGCTCCTCAGAGAGTGAACCAATTGTTCCAATCAAGGTAATCACTAGATCCTAGGCAAAGAAAAAGAAACACAACTCCTCTGATGATTTGGAAAACACAAAAGTTTCTTCTCAAAGAATCAAAAGGAGCAGAAGCAAAAGATATGAGATGAGAGAAAAACAAAAACAACGGATTGAAATCGAAGAGAAAGCAAAAATGCTAGCCTAGGACAATTTGAAAGAAACTCGTAGTGAATTCAAAGACACAACCATGAAATTTGGAGGATCCATTTGGTTGATAAAATTTTTGAGCCTATTAATGCTGCCTTGGAGCCTACCAAGCAAGACTTAAAGCAGGCCAAAACATGGAAAACAATTGGAAAAACTATCCATCTCCAAACATGGAAGTAGCGAAGCTGGAAGCTTATCAAAATCTGGTAAGAATCACGCAAGAAATGCTGGATAAAACAAAAACCCAAGCTTGAAAGTGTTGGAATTAGGGTTGCAGAGAAACGCACAAAGCTTGGAGAAGATGAAGGAAGCTCAAGGCACACAATGGAGAGTGTATTACTTAGTGTGCAATGGAAAATATAGATAGCCCTAGAGTGATGGGCGTATATACAATGCTCGGGGGGAAAAACCTCCTAAAGGAGGGAAAAAATGCCCCGGTGGTCCTAGTGTGTTCACACACATCACTACCACATGTATATGGTAACAAATCCCCCCTGGAGTGATGCGGTGAACGAGAGCTGGCACGTGAGTAAAGGGAAGTTCCATGCCCTGAGGACATGATCAGTCCACAAAGGGGAGTAAGCCCAAAGCTTTGCGGAAAGCTTCAAGCTTCTCACGAGACAATGCCTTTGTGAAAAGATCTGCAAGGTTGTCCTGTGTTGGCACATAATCCAAGTTGATCTCTCTATTGAGAGTCTCTCTCTGATATAGTGGTAATGCACCTCAATGTGCTTTGTGTGAGCATGAAAAAACTGGGTTCCTCGCAACTTCCAATGCGCTCTGACTGTCAGTGTAGATAGTGCTGGCAGTGTCCTGTCCAACACCCAAATCAGCCATAAGGCGTCTGAGCCATACACACTCAACTGTAGCTGTGAAGACTGCACTGTACTTAGCCTCACAACTCGCAGTGGCCATAGTATGTTTCTTCTTGCTCAACCATGATATACATGAACTACAAGCATGAAACAAAAACCACTTGTGGACACTCGCGTGTCAAAACAACCAGCCCAATCTAAGTCTGAAAAAGCATGTAAGTCTGGCGGCAATGATCCCCCCTTGGGATAAAACAAGCCAAGATGTAAAGTGCCACTAAGGTAGCAGAAAATCCTCTTGACAGCCTATCAATTCTTAGACCCTAGCTATGCATAAATCTGCTGACCTATGAGTCTGCAAACTGAATATTTGGCCTCGTGTTGCATACATAAATGAGGCAACCAACAGCAGTTTGGTAAAGAGTGACATCAGCAGGATTGCAAGCATCATGTAGACTCAACTTCAAACATTAGGAAAATTTTGAACTCATTTTTGGGCCTTTAAAGAGTGCCACATCATCAAAGTTGTACAAAAGAAAGCAACCGGTAGACCCCTCTAAATATTGCTTAGAACCCCATGATATGACCTATCATTGGGAAAGTTCTTGAAAAATGGATTCTAAAGAGCCAAGGTCCAAAAAGTTTGGATGCCTTCTATGAAAGTTATGCCATTTTTTTTCAATCAACCAGGTTTTGTTACCGTTACGGTAATCTAAAATCACCTTTTTCTAGATCTACATGAAGGCAATGTCCGATACATGCATGCTATATATCAATAGATAGCATTTGAAGAGTAGATTCTAAATATCCAACCTCCGACAAGTTTGGATCTTATTTGCAAAAAAATTTACCGATCCCCACTTTTCTAAAGCTATGCCACATCAACAATTCTTACAAGGCCCATTTTTGAGTCAAACTTTTTCTAATGCCTGTTTCCATGGGAGTGGCAATAGGTTTGCAATCCTCAAGTCCAAACTTACATAGCAATGTTTGTATGTATCTTTTCTTACACAAGGCAATACACCATCACACTGCTTAAACTGTATACCCAAGTAATGATGCAAGAGCCCCAAATCTTTCATCTTGAAAGTAGCATTCAAATCTGCCTTAAATTCAGCAATATGTCTCTCACTTGGTCCAGTGATCAGCAAATCATCGACATAAAGAACCACAATGAGAAGCACATCACCCTCACGCTTTACATACAATGTGCTTTTGTTGGACTGTTACAAAAGCCTCGTTTGACCAAATGAGTGTCAGATTTCCCATACCAAGCACAAGGAGATTGCTTCAACCCATACAAAGCCTTCTTACATTTGCACACTTTGTCCTCTTGTCCTTTTATGACAGAACCGCGAGGCTGCGTTACATAAACTTCCTCAAATATGTCACCATTCAAGAAAGCAGTAACAATCTCTGATTGATGTACATCCCAACCAAAATGAGTTGCCAATGCACATAGAAAACGCACAGTAGTCATACGACAAGTGGGAGCAAAAGTCTCTTCATAATCAACGCATTTTTGTTGTGCATAACCCTTTGCAACAAGTCGAGCCTTATGGCAATCGATCTCTCCAGCCGGCTTACGTTTCAATTTGTAAACCCACTTTGTACCAATGGCCTTTTTGCCAGGAGGCAAATCACATAAAGTCCATGTGTCATTTTCTATAAGTGCATCATATTCTGATTGCATGGCAGCCATCCAATTTATTGAATTATGTGCTTCATCAAAAGACAGAGGCTCCTCAATATCATGTAACCTAGACACAGCCAAAGCATAACAATCTGATGCATAAGATGCATGGCAAGATCCTGAACGAGTACGACTAGACAAGGTGCATCCAATTTACTGTCACGCAAAGCCATTTTGGCATACCTCTAGCCTTCTCATTTTCAGCCCTTTCCTCATCAAGTACATCATGTACATCTGCATCAATATAGGCTGATCTATAACATTTTCAGAAACCCCCATAGGCTGTACATTTGCCTCATTGGAACTTACATTTGTATTTCCACCACTGAAAAGAGGCAACAAAGTGTCATAAATGTCATGTTAGCTTACATTACTGTCTCTAGTACATGACAGCCCCGGGGGATTCACTCTACATACAAAACGGGATGCCACCTACGAGCGGACAACTTTGATAAAACCCCTGTATACGACTCAATTAGGAAATATGACCCTCTTTCTACGCTTATACAAAAGTCAATGCAAAAAACTATCATACCCCTATGTTACATATAAAATTTAGGTCTCACATGATCTAACTGGGATAAAACTAGTCAAAGAGCGTATAGCATAGTGACTAGCAATGTACTAACGAACCACTTTTGATAACTAGATGTACCCTCAATGTGTCTTAGTTTGAATTTCAAACTATGTGCCCGTTCCACTTGCACTCTAGCTATTCGTCCAATTATGACCCATCTAAATTACTCCAAAAACATGGTTATAAAGTTGTGTTAGGTTCTCCGTGTAAATTTGCATCTATACAAACTCTTTATAGCTTTCATCCTCAACAAATTAACTATAATAAACAAACAAGAAATTGATACAAAGCATTGTTGGTTCTTGCATGTATCTTGGTAGCTATTGATCACAAGTTTGAAGGAAGACTCTTTTGGGAAGCCATGATTTTGAAACACAAATACTTTCTTTCATTTTCTCCTTTTCTCACTTCCTCCTCCCCCCTAAATATGATACCCCCTCCCTTATTCTTAAGCGTAGGAGATAATTTATTGGGGGCCTACCCCTAACTTATACGCTTATGTAACTTGTAAAAAATACCCCCTCCCTTGCACTTAGTGGTGCAGTAAGTTTTCCATGGTGAATCCCCTAGGATGACAGCAAGGGCTGAAAAGAATCTTCCACAAACACTACATCCCGTGAAACCAGAATACGCTTTGTTTGTGGATGATATAACCTGTAACCTTTGCTTTCAGCACTATAACCAACAAAAATACATTTGACAGCCTTGTCATCCAATTTTTTGCGTTGTGTTTGTGGCAGCAAAGCATATGCAAACAGCCAAAAACACGCATGTGCTCAATAGAAGGCTTTCTATCATGCCATGCTTCATATGAAGTAATAGACTGCAAAGCTTTCGTAGGACACCTGCTAAGTACATAAGTGGCACACATGATGGCCTCAAGCAAAAAGAATGCGGCAAAGCTTGACTTTGACCATACATTGTGCCCTTTCAGTCAATGACCTGTTTTTCCTCTCAGCAACACTATTTTGTTGAGGTGTATAAAGCACTGTACATTGGTGTTTATCCCACGACTAGCCAGAAATGCATTAAATTCATGAGACATATACTCCCCCTCGATCGGAACGGAGGGTGCACATAGTACATTTCGAGACATTTCAGCCATAGCCAGAAATTGTTTGAAGCACATAAAAACTTCGGACTTCGCTTTAAGTAGAAAATACCCATGCATGCCTGGAGTATCATCAATGAAAGTCACGAAGTACAGGTAATTGCCTAAGGACTGAGTTTGCACGGGGCCCACAAATATCACTATGCAGTAGCTGCAACCTACATGTGGCCCGAACTGAACCATCCTTTGGAAACTTAGAACGCTGCATCTTACCAAAATACAGCATTCACAAACATGTTTGACAAGTGCTTCAAGAGGCGGCAAAGAAGGAACCATATTAGATTTTTGCAAACGCAGCAAAATTTAGATGACCAAAATGTGCATGCCAAAGTTTTGCATCTGAAATAGCCCTTGAATCTGCAATAGCATTTGCAAAATTTTGTCCACACTTGTCATACAAAGTGAGCTTATACAGCCCACGGCACAAAAGACTCTGATACAACAATTTTATCACCAAAACTGAGATCATGAATTGTACATCTGTCATCCACAAATTTGACTACAAGTCCAAGTCTAGCAAGTGTGGATACAGACAAGAGATTCTTCTTGATCCCAGGTACATAAAGTGCATCAACAAGTGTAAAGGAACTGCCATTTGCAGCAGTAAGCACAATCTTTCCAACTCCCTAAACTGGATAAGAGGCATTGTTGACACAAGTGACTGAATTCCCATGAGGGATAGACTCAAGAGAGGTGAACAATTCATGATGTGAGGTAATGTGCTTTGTAGCACCACTGTCGAAATACCACACACGTGAATCTGCAGCAACTGACAAGCATGCATCATGGACAGCAGGATTCTAAGTGCACTCTGCACTAAAAGCCCATTCTACATCAACATCAGCATCGCAGTCTCCTTTCACAGAAGACTCAACAATGGTTGCATTTGTAGTGGAACCAGCATTTGCAGTGGAACCACCCTCTTTCTGCTTACCCTCTTTGGCCTTCAACTTAGGACACGACTTGATCAAGTGATCATTAGCTTTGCAATAATGGCAACGCATCTTCTTTTTGACCTTATCACTAGAATTTCCAGACAAATTGCTGCCAGCAAAAGCATTAGGAACAAAAGTTTTGCCACTCGCAGCAGAACCATAAGAAGTGGTTGCATTGCTGTTACCACCCTTTCTTTGAGAAGCAATAAAAGCCTGTTCAACTTCACGCTATCTAGTCCTGTTTTTTCTAGAAAGTTACTCTTGCAATAGCAATGTGCATAATGCATCAAACTTGACAACTTCTAGATTTCCTTGGGTCATAAGTCTCCAAGTACTAGCAAAAGTCTGGTAAGAATCTGGTAAGGCATCAAGAACAGTCTGCACAAGTGAACTGTCTAAAATGACTTCACCTGCAGAAATAAGCTGCTCATTGATATCCTTGACACTAGCAAGGAAAGTGTCCATATCATCTTCCTCATGCATAATCTTCGACTCCAACTCTTTACGCAGCAAAGCAATTTTAGCCTCATTGCGACTTGCACAAAGACCATCCAAAATATCCCAAGCCTGTTTTGATATTTTGCTGAATGGATGTGAGGAAACAATGGTGCACTTCACAGACAACACAATCAATGCATGAGCCTACGCATCCTTTACATCCCAACGAGCTTGTTCTGCCGTAGGCAAAACAACTCTAATAGCAGCAATCCTTGCAGCATCTCAACATCGCCTACATCCTCAGAACCAGGACATATATCAATGCCCTGCACAATGTTCCAGACGCCCTTTGACACAAGATCATGTTGCATCATATAAGCCCACATAGGGTAATTGTCCCCATCCAACATGTCTTCAGCGGCAAACATCTGAAACATCTGTGTTGTTGTTGTCAGCCATGGTAAATGCTACACTTGATGTGAAAACTACCCGAAAATAGGAGAAACGAACGGGAACAACACGTGCTATATAGCACAAACCGTAGAAGACTATAAGGCACCTGTTATGCAGAAAATAGCACTGATAGAATTTTTGCACAAAATGACAAAATTGCATGTGCAGACCTACCTGTAGTGGAAACGGAGGCCGAAATGAGCCCGAATTAGAAATATTGTCGACCTGCGAACGCTCACCAAACCTCGCTGTAATCAGAGGAAAGTGAGCAGGTGTGTGCTGGAGCAGCTGGCGACTAAGCCCGAGAGGACGTTACCTGCTCTGATACAATTGTTGGAATTAGGGTTGCAGAGAAATTCACACAGCTTGGAGAAGACAAAGGAAGCTCAAGGCACACAATGGAGAGTGTATTACTTAGTGTGCAATGGAAAAGATAGATAGCCTTAGAGTGATGGGCGTATATACAATGCTCGGGAAAAGAGAAAAAACCTCCTAAAGAGGGAAAAAATGCCCCGACGGCCCTAGTGCGTTCACACACATCACTACCACATGCATATGGTAACAGAAAGTATTGCAAAACCTGCAGAGCTTGTGGTAGAAGGAACGAAAGAAAAATCCGATATGGTGCAGAACCCCACCTTGAAACAAATGAACCAGAGCTTATAGTGCCAGACAACAAAGATGCCTTAGACAAAATTACATTCGTAGAGGAAGACTGGCCAAGACACTTATGGGAAAAGTAAGAGAGATCAATGAGGGAGCCTAACTTTAAAGTCAGCTCCTATAGAGGAAGTCTGGTTGGATAACCTACCTTCTGATATGAATATGGTTTTACAATCCTTGTACGGGGATTGTGGATCGGAAGCTTCAGGAATGTCTAAACCATTGACATTAAAAAAACATTACCTTCTTAGTTGGGAGATAACAAAGATGATCCCTCGTTTGCAAGACCACTCAAGTAAAAAGAGCTGAACAGACCCTAGAAGTAGACAACATTTCATTCAATCATGTCTACACCCATCCAATGCACTCTTACTTTGGGGAATTGTTGAAACTCAGACCATAACTGTGGAACGAGTTACAGAAAACCCTAGAGAAGGTGGGGATAACGGGGTTAATCTCTAAGAATTTGGAAAATTTGAAAAATGAAATGGAAAACAAAGAGATTCAATCCAACTCCTATGAACAAGGTCAGAGAATATTATGAAGGGGAAGAAGGAAACACCACCCTCCCAGTGAAATATAAATGACAAAACCATGGAAATACTGGATAGTGGAGCTGGCATAGCCATAGCCACTAAAGCAATATGGGAATCCTGGGGACAGCCAGCCATTAGACAAACGCGAATGAAATTGCAATTGGCTGACGGACACATTGAGAGACCACTAGGATTGCTTGAAAAAGTGATAGTCAATTCCTGTGGAATTGAATATCAACACACTTTTGCCATAGTAGACTTTGGGAAAAAACTCAATTATGAAATCATATTGGGAAGACCTTTCATGCGATAGGTACAGCTTATCCAAGATTGGGGAAAATAACTATCTGTACTTGAAGTAGGTGGGATCTATAACAAGAACCAATATGAAAGATCACACTTGTAGAGATGTCTTGAAAACACCCATCCAAGAGTTTGATTCAATCTCTTCGACTGGAACTACACTCCCATCCTGGCTAAACAAAGACACTCCTATTGGATGTGCGGAGCTTCAGAAAATGGAAGCTTAAGACGTGAAAATTGTATCCACAGACGAAGCCTACATACCAGACCCTTTCCTGAGCATTTATTTGAGCCATTCGAGTGGGACTCAAATTTTAGCGACAATGCATGTATGTGTGAAATACGTCTATGCCTACTCAATTTTGCAATGAGGATGGCTACTACGACATAATTCCCATCCAAATGATGTCAGACGTCAACATTGAAAACGAAGATGAGGAACCCAAGGACTTGATGAAAGCTCAACAAGTCTTTTTAGACCTCTATTACGATGCAATTGATGAGTTAGATGAACACTCAGCTACCTCAGAAGATTCGGGGTCTAGAAAAAGAGCATACGAGAGCTCAGTTACTCTTAAAGGGAGGGAAGGAAAAGTTTTTTGACTTTTCCAAACCAGAAATCAAGAAGACAAAAATGGTATGGATGAAAGAGAGACACCAATATCATGAAAACACGACCTATGCCATTAGTCTCCAATAAAACATAATTCTTGATGCAGATAGATGTTAATGATTGTGTCAAGGACAAAAAAACTGGCAGATATCCTTCAAACAAAACTCAGAAATGTCTTAGACATCAAGCAAACAAGGAAGATACTCAAGAAAAATCTCAAGATAAATAAAACACTCATGACCAGAGTCGAGAGGAAAAAGAAATATCAAGAGTTTAAAAAAGCTCTAAAGGAGATATACACAACCGAAATGGAAACCACGGAAGAGGATGTAAGGATGTCATGCATGTTCCATCCCATTACAAAAAGTATACTCTCCAAGATCGGAAAATCATAATTGAACAACCTGTTAGGAAACTACAGAAACAAGGCAAATCTTACAAAGGGCCTAAAAATGCTAAAAAGGGTAGACTTGGCTGAACCAAGAGAAGAGCCTACCCTGCTTACATTGCGAATGACCTAATAGAAGAAGAAGAAAAGCTTTTGCTGAGCTTGTTAAAGGAATACCGGATATCTTCGCTTGGTGTTAGAAGGATCTCAAGGTGTTGATCCAGAAATCTGTCAACATACT
>NW_028221714.1:0-57029 GCF_014529385.1 Adiantum capillus-veneris
GAATCACGGCTTCTACCTGTGCCAAGGAACTGCCCAATGACTTGTCATCAAGGGCCGTGGCACACAAGTTTGCAAAAACTGGCAAATAGGGAATATCACCTCACAGAATTCCTACCAGTTTAGATTGTCAAGGCACTTATGTTTTGGTTCTCACGCTTGAGACCATTATAGTAGCCAAGGGCTTACGTTTTTTCATGCAAGGCATGCTTTGCAGGTGGCATGGATTCCACCACTTTATGCATTATGCTTCCGCTATCACACTCGCAACTCTGTCAAGGACAGACTAAGTGATGGATTGTTGAACTTGAGGGTTGGTTGCTATCAACACCCAACAACACTAAAAGGAACCTAAATCTAGGACTCATTTCACAGGCAAAGTGCCAATTCTAAGTCATTTTCATACAATCACGACCCTGCAAGGCAGGTGGATCAAGATGTGGTTGTGTTTTTCTATTACCTCTCTCTAAGAGAGAGTCATAGCAGAAACTTGTTGCATGCTTATAGGATACGCTGCACGTTAGGTATAAGATGCACACGAGCATGGCAATCAACTCTACACGTCATAGTCGTTCAAGGAAAGTTCCACAGCCCAGCATGCTCTTCTTCTCTCTCGTTCTCTCTCTTTTAGGGAATAATGAAAACCTTCTAAGAAACGTTTGATACGTGTTTTGCTCGTGAGTCATCCTGAGCCAAGGTGCTCTAACTCTCATCTAGCACGTGGCTAAGATGCTACTCAAATTAGTCTTCATCGGTTCGTCCATTGACCACTCATTTGCACAAGAGCTATGAGCCACACAGGCTACGAGCCATTGTCATGCCAAGGGTAAGACCCAACTATTGGCATTCTTTGGGTGATTGTTTTCAAGAGTGAACAGATCTATCCAGGGAAGTATACATCGACGTTATTGGCGAGCAAGGGTCTTGTCATTCAGGATGTTTACAGTGTCATTTTTGCACTACACAGTAGCTGATCTCTACAAGGAAGTATAGATGCAGCAATCAGTTGAGACAGCATGGCTGTCCACAAGAGCTAAGCAGTTCACTTGTGTGGATTTCTTGCTCTCTCTATAGCACTACGGAGTGTCTATGGACATACTTTTTTGGGGTAAGACCCGACAGGTGATTGCTACATCACCGAGCAGTATTAAGGATCACAGCTTGATCTGCATTGAGGATCACAGTTGATCTCTCCCAGTTATACTTTCAAGGAAAGAATTCCACAATCTACCATACGGTAGCGGACGAATTCAACTTTTTGAGTTGATTCCAATCATTATGTACACGGTTAAGTATGTTGGTTACCGTTGCCTGCTAGTTGAGCAGTTACTACAGACGGTCTTAACAAGGGTTTGACTACGTAGATGTAAACCAAAGGGGTTGGATTGCGCAGGAAACACCCACGGTTTCCAGTGCAAGTTGTATAAATACGCTTGAATTTTTTAAAGCCATGCCAAGGGCATGTTGGAACATAGTATTTTGGACCGTAGCGTCCACTATACCTTATGCTGCTACGAACCTAGTTGTAGGCTTCGATTTGGCACATGTTGTCACATGGGATACAACATGGTCTAGGAACTCAAGGACTTCATTTTAGCCAGTGTGGATCATGATAATGAGGGTCCCTCTCACTCTTGTCGCGGAGTGTTTGCAGTTAGCTCCACACACAAGTACCAGCTCGTACTTGATGGATGTCGCTTTTCTTGATATCCTTGTTTGAGACATATTCCACATGTGGAGAATATGAGTCTCTTGGACTGACACTGGCGCCAACTTTTTACCAATGTGTCGCAACGAAGTCCCTAGGTGCTGGTCGCATCCATTGGTTTGACCATTTTGAGCACACAATATCAGGAGAAATTTCAATGGCGAGAAATTGTCAGGTACTAAGTACAAACTTGTTCCGATTACAAGTGTTGTGAAACCACCTTAACGGAGGGTCGTTTCTACATATAGCTAAGTATGCTATGTTCATGAGAATGTCTCATGGTTGGTACCTAGGTGTGACTGAGTTGTCACATTCTGTTATGGTCCAACTTTTGTTGAAAAATATGCTATATTCATGAGAATATCTCATGGTTGGTACCTAGGTGTGATCGGGTTGTCACATTCTATTATGCTCCTAATTGGTTGCAATAATTTCATGTACGTACCGTGGAAAGTCCCGTCATGGAATTGCGGTTCGGATATGTTTGTGTTAACTGCATGCACACTAGGTGTTATGGGCCCTAGTGTTTAACACAAATTTATTTGGAGCGGCATGCAAATTCTTGGACATTATTGTTTCTGCAATTTTTTGCAATGCCAGTGCAATCTCTCTTGCATATTTAATAGGAGATTACACCCTGCCATACAAGGTGCTGGCTGAGTATGGGTGTTCTTGATTGGCTGCTTGAAACTCCAATCTACTTTCAACCTAGTTTGTTGTCTCCATTCCATCTCGAGTATCTGCCAAATACTCAATGATTGAGTCAAAGTTTGCCATCAGTCGTGGGCGATTGTCTGTAAGTGGTTGGGGGAAAGCACCTCACTCTTACTGTGGCTATTCATCCCGCGTAGGATGGGCAGATTACAAGCATTCTATTTAGTACTAAAGGATATGCAAAGTGCATATGTTAGTAAAGCACGCTAAAGGATATGCTAAGTGCATACGTTAGCAAGAAGTGAAACAACTAGATCGGTTACCTTTCTGCTTTGGATTTTGCTTCATATGATCAAAGGCATGTTATGGCTAGTTCTAGTCTGTGCTTGTTATTCTCAAGTTATCAACCTTAATCATCCGTTTGGATGAGGTTGACTATTGGCAAGAAACCACCGCAAGTCAAGGACTTGGTTGCTGCTGATGAGTATGTTAGCATAGTACTTTCATGGAAAGATGAGCCAGGGTATATTGCACATTCCAGTACCTTCAGAAAGTTTGAAACCTGGGTATGCATTTAAAAACCTCGACGTTGTGCTAACTCGTTTAGCATTCTCAAGTGAGTTCTACATGGAGCCTTCACGCTCTTTTGATTATGAGTCGGTTAACCAAGACGGTTGCACAGGGACAACAATGTTGAAAATCAAGATGTTACTCTTGATTTCATTGAACCTCCCAATGAACCGGGTTCCGATTCAACTAACCGTTGGATCCATGAGGGATGCCACGGTGGAAAACATTAGTGTTCTTATGAAGATACCACCACTTGTGTTTTCGAGGACGAAAACGCTTCTCCAAGGGGGGAGTAATGTCATGCCAAGGGTAGGACTAGACGGGCACGGCCCGGGCAATGTGCCCAACACACATGCAATAAAGGGGTCTATATATGGAAGAGGGCCAGGGGCCTATATATAGGATGGTTGGGAGGTTATTCGCATGTCTGTCTACCCGCTGGTCTAACAGCATAGGTACCAAATCCTTCTCCTCTGGTTCATTTACTGTTGGTGTGTATCTTATGCCGACTGGTCGTAATCCTGGTAGGGGTGGTTGTTGCCCCAACACTGGTTGTGGTCTTTCTACACCTACAGGTCCTGGTAGGTTGCCTGCTTGATACCTAGGCATCGGTGGAAGTTGAGGAGATGCTACCTGAGCCTGGGGAGCATAAGGTCGTTCTCTCACATATCCTTGTTATAATAACATTCCTCCATCACATGGTTTGTCCATTTTTGTTTAATAGCACACCACTTTGGCTATTTAGCCTGAGGCTTGGCATACAGGTTAATCTTTTTCAGCACTTCTTCTACAAGTTGCTCCTGGCTTACAGCTAATTCTCCTTTCGATGCTCTCTTAGCGGACTTGCTTCCACTTTGTTGTGAGGATGAATCGTCGTTAAGATCCTTGAATTCACCCTCCTTGTAGACCGCACAATTGTCTACAAGGTAACAAGCCTCCTTAGTTAACTCATTTAATGTCGTGCTCCTCTTCATATGTAAGTCCTTCTGGAGATCTGCATTCCTCAGTCCTTGAATAAATATAAGCATAAGTCTGGACTGACTTGGCAGTTCTTCCACAGGGTAGAACTTAACATATCTTTTTAGTCGTAGGGATGTCTTTCGCACAGATTCCCCTTCTTTCTGTTTGAATTTATGGATTTGTGAGATTGTATTATGAGCTATTCCCCTTTGTGAGAATTCCTCGATAAACTCGTCAAACACCTCCTCCATAGACTCAAAGTCTCTACGCTCCACGGAGTCAAACCAAGTAGCAGCATCCTCCTCTAGGGTCAGTCCAAACCTTGAAAATTGGGTAAGGAATTCTAACACCTCTTCAGCTCTAATTACACGCACAAAGGCTGCTACATGCTCTCTAGGATCTCTGTTTCCCGTTGTCGTACTGTGGCACGCATATAGTGGGAATGGGCATTAAAAGATTTATCTTGTGACTTTTTGATGCATAAGTATACTTCATATAATAGTCATATGCATAAATAAAATCTTTCTACCATACCTTAGTATTTACCTTTGAAGTAATACAAGTGTACATTACTATTAGAAAGTACTGCAAGAGAAGTATCAATGATTGTGCCTCTTTTTGTCTGGGGAAAAGCATTTGTCTATTTCTTCTAATATCTCAGCTATACCCTACCATATATAAATTATTTTCTTCTTTTCACATTTATTTAATAATACAACCCTTCAATAATGCATACCTTCTTAGATACATACAAGAGGAAAGGGCCTACTAGAAGACTTTATGAAAAGAAAGATCCAAAGCTTCTTGAACCATCCCAATTTGAAAATCCCGACCTAAGGGCGTGGAGAAAAGGCCAAAACCAAGTCAAGCTCTTTTTGTAGGCCAATTTTTCTTTTTGAAGCATGTCAATCCGAGTTACAGGTCAAAAGTTACAGGGAAAACAGTGAAAAATCCTCACAATTACACTACAAGAAGAGATGGTAAACAAGTGAATAAAGTGAAAAGAGGTAATCTTGGTCTTTTTTCATAAAATAAAATATTTTGATGATAAAATACACAAGCATGTGAATGTGACACCTCAAAGATGCCTTGAAGGACAAGACACACAAGTTGGGACTCCCTGTTGGAGCCACACAGAAGATGCCTAGGTGGGGCCCACATACATGATGCACCCACATGGAGCCTCAACGACCCAAAATTCTGAATTTCATGATATTTTGAGTTCTAATATTGACCATTTTAAGAAATATCCAAAGAACATTTGACTTGGGCTAATTCTCTAGCCTAATCAAGTGATTATGTAAAACATGGCTCCCTCACCTATAAAAAGGGCAACCTTCTCTTCATTGGGGCAAGTTATGAGTGAGTGAGAATAGCTCATTTCCATAGTGACACACTCATCTTAGTGCCACACTTTCTCTTGAAGAAATGTTGAAGTCTTGCCTCATCTTCTCTCTCCATGAAGGTGGTGGCGATTGCTCTCATGTAAGATATATGTTGCTAGTTTTTCTTTCATTTGCAGATCTAGTCCAATACTTGTATCGAAATCTATCTCCATCTCTCATTATCATGGTTAATACCACCGCCACACTTAGATCTATCTCTAATTCTATCTTTACTCCTCCTTTCATCTCTCTTGTTGTGTCCTAATTGTTTCATTGAAAGGTATTCAATCAGCAATCTTGTCAATGTAACGGGCACAACCTTCTTGCGGGAAACAATTATGTGCACAAGGTTAGTAACCATATATTCATCTTTCAAAAGCATCTCTCTCTCTCTTAAGGTTCTCATTCTCTTCCACAAACTCTAGAATCTCCTTGCTACCGGTACTTCTCTCCCCGCAGTATCCTTATTGCCTAAGGGCAACAATAGGGCTTGGAAGAGAAACTCTCTTCTTTTTCTCCTTTCACTTCTTTATTCACACCTTTATCTTTGAACATAATAAGTATATCATTGATGAATAACCATAATCCACATGGAGGCAATTTCTTTCATTTCCATTCTATGAAATCTATCAGGGTCAACATTTGGATTAGTCGAAATATTCACTTTCAACAATGCATAGTGTTTCTATTTGGTCTTGAAAGGCTCAGTGAAATACTTCTCTCACCAGATTCCATCATACTACCTATTATTGACTATGACTTCTCTTTTGATGTGAATGTGGTTATTTTATTATGAATCAAGAGAATTTGTACTCACAACTAATCCCAATCGCTAGACAAAACATATACATTATAGTAAGAACAAAGCTACAGTTTCAAAGAGCAATCCGTAGCTTACTTGGACAACAAAGATTAAATATCATTAACTCATCCATTAACCCTTTTATCTTACCCATGATACGATATGATCGTAATCTCGATGTTTTCACTTTTGTTTTGTTTTGACTATCTTTCATGAGCTCTCTCCATCACGTGTGTGTTTGTAAGGGAAAGTGAGCGGCTTCTTTTGCTACATTTCTTATTTAGCTCTAGAAGCTATGTTATCTACATCTTAGCTCCTTCTCATAACCCTTGAGCTTCCTCACAAACTCTCACAGAGAGAGGCCCGGTGCCTTCCTGGCAAAACCGCCGACTTCTTGACATATTTTTGGTGAACCCGACGCGAATTTTCCAGGGTGAGAGTTTGTGGATAACTATGGGTGATCATGTTAAGCAACAGGGTATGCATTTTGACCCAGCAACAATGCAAATGTTTCAAGCATTTGCAATGTTCATGCAAAAACAACATGCTATTGAAAGAAGGGAGATTTCAGCAACGAAGTCCATACAAGCGGTCGTCAACAGAATGGATCAGCTCAATGGCAGAGATGTAACCAATGGCAGCTCATGGAGGACTCGGAGAGAGTGACCAAAAGGACATTCTTAGAATGGGTAGTCAAGCCAAAGCAAGGACTATGAATAACATAGCTACTTAGGGAATTTGAGCGGCACTATGCACAACTCACCAGGACAGAAAGGACCACACTAGATGCAGAGAAGACATATCTTTTTTTACAATCCACAGGTAAAGAGTTTCAAGAAAATTTGGAGCTTCTTCTTGAAGATAAAGATGTTGAGTAAGGACTAAAGAGACCGACTGGAATGAAGTTGAAGGTGCTGTCTCGTTGCTTGCCAAACGACAAAGAAGAAGGGACAAGATGGTAGTAAACACTACAAGTCCTTCAACCTCAACTTCTGGCAAAATGATAAAGCCTACTTATATAGCTCCTAAGTTTGATGAGTCTATGCTAGATGAACTTGTGAAGGGAATGCGTGACTTGATGGTGAAGCTTGCAAAGCTTGAAGAAAAAGGCACATCATCAGGGCCACTTCTTAGGCAAAGACAACAGCCCAAAGAAGGGTTTGTTAGTAGATGTATTTGGTGTGATAGTACAGACCATGTAAGAAGGGATTGTGGTGATTTTAGTGATGCTTTGTCAAAAGATGTTGTCTTTTTTAAGGATGGTAAAATCCACTTAAGAGAGACAGGTCTACCCTTGAGAACTAACTTTGAGAAGGAGGGAATGCAAACCTTAGTTGAAGATATGGCAACTAGTCATGCTAGCTCTTCAGTTGAGGCAGCTACTTATGGAGTAAAAATTGAGCATGTTAGTGATGAAGAGGTGAATGACCATCATGGTCAAAGTTGGCCAAATGTCATGCAATTAGCTAAAAAGGGAAAGCTTACAAAAGAGATTCTACATGAAGCAGGTGATTTCATACGTCTAGAAACAGGATGGAATGATCCAGTGGACTCATTGTCAGTGCATGCCTACATTACAAAATACCAACAAAATGAGGCTATTGTAGAAGAAAAGCGCAGGCGTGAGAATGCTGATGAAGGACCATCAAAAAGAGCTTCTAGAAGTGGGGGAAGAAGTGACTCAATACCTTCCCAAACAACCCCAACACAAGGAGAATCTCCACCTGAAGTACTCATGGAGGAGTCTACAACACGAAAGAAGAAAGAGCCAACAAAAGGTAAGACGAAAGGCCCAACTTATAAACTACAATGTGATATTGAGGTTGCTATAGATTTGAAGAAAGTCTTGGAGGAAAGGATTTTGAATAGCAAGATTGAGTTCACCCTGGGAGAAGTCCTTGGCATTGCAAAGCGTGAATTCCACGAGGAGATCATTGACATCATCAAGAGAAAGAGGAAAACTCTTGCTGAGGTTTCTCGTCCATCACAGGTTGACGGAGAAACCTTGAAGACACAAGGGATGCATTTGCAAAATAAGGAGGATGATGGAGCTATGGGAGTATGCTACCAATCTAGTGGGAGAGTGAAGCAAGTGAATTTCTCAAATGATGATGAAGAAGTTGAAGCTATTCCTAGGAGTTACTATTCACAAAGTCATTGGGCAAGGTCTACTAAAGAAACTTTGGTCAAGGTAGGTCTCGGGGGGTTCATTATGTGTAAAACTACCATATCATGTGCGTTCAAGACATGTTTGTAAAACCCCTTATCTGTGAGTTTTTTTAAGAATATAATGTACCCTTTTATTTTAAAATCTGTAAGTTTTTTTCAAATTTGAAAAAATAATGCCCTTCTGTATAGATATTTCTGTAAGTTTCAAGAACTTTAAATACCCTTCTGTGAAACTCACGTGATAGGTTACATTTTTATTAAGTGACCTTCCCGAGAGGTAGGTGATCTTGAAGAGCCATTTGTTGCCTTGATTGACCATGGTTCATAAATAAACATAATGTCAAAGAGTCTCTACAACAAGTGCAAATGGCCGATGGACATAGATCATGGTTGGATGGTGAAAGTGGCAAACAGTTCATCCGATGAATTGTTTGCAGCATGTCCAGGTGTGAAGGTGACAATAGGTGATGTCAAGATTGACCAAAAATTCTTTGTACAGGATACATCTTCATATCATCTCATCCTTAGACAACCCTGTATTGTGGGAGTTTGAATGGAAACAAAGGTAATGGATGATGGTTCAGCATATGCTAGGATACGTAGCAAAGATGGTAAACGAGCTGTCCAATTTCTCACATTTTGTGTAAACCATGAAAGAAATCATGACAACCTCAGAGAACATCCTCTACAAAAGGTGAGCAAAGAGTTTCATGATCATAGAGAAATGATGGGTTTTGGCCAAGTACCATTGTAAAGCGAGATTGCAGTGGTACAGAAAGAAAAAGGGTCTCGCCTGATCCAAAAATAGGTGAAACTTTTTCAACGGGCTCCTTGGTAACAAGGAATGGATAAGTATGGTTTACAAAACTTGAAGATTTGAAGAGATGTAAGAGGCAATATGTTCATAATGTACAAATAGGCATGAAAAAGAGTGGGTTGCTAGAGCCTATTGAAAATGTTTTGGGTTTGTGTGAACAAGTTTCTTTTGTAGATACTATGGGTGAGCTTGATACTATAATGGGGTCTAGTTTGCATCTTGAAAATGAAGTTGTGGAAGTTTTCTCTATGGAAATGTATCAAGTAATAGAAGCCTTTAAAGAAAACCAAACAGTTGGCCCAGAAGTCCATGTTGAAACTAAATACAAGAGTGTAGCAAAGAAGGTGAAAACAGTAGCTTCACCCTTACCACCCAACAATAGGGAAAAGATTGAGCATGCTTCTTTACAACCAAGTTTGAGGAATCCTAAAAATATTGGGCATACCTTCACAAAGGAGTCTTTCCAAGAGTTGCAGATTGGTTGCGAGGAGTTTCTAACACAGGAGGAGACAAAGTGCTTCAAAGAAATGCTTTCAAAGCATGGTAAGGCTTTTGCATTTGAGCCACATGAGAGAGGATGTGTTGATTCTTCTATTGTAGCTCCTATGGTAATTTTCACAATACCTCATGTGCCTTGGAATTTGCGGCCTATTCCGGTTCCAAAGGCTCATTTGCCAAAGTTAGTAGAGCTATTGAATGAGAAAATCAAAATGGGAATCTTGGAGCCTTCTTGTGCTCCATACTCAAACAGGTGGTTCACAGTTCCAAAGAAGAATGGTTCTCTACGCTTCATCCAAGATATGCAAACAGTGAACAAGGTGACAATTAGAAATATAGGTACAGATCCAATTGTGGATGAGTTTGTAGAGGCGTTTGCAGGGAGGGCAATCTACTCAATGGGGAATCTCTACTCAGGGTATGATCAATTTCAGCTTGCAATCAAAAGCAGAGACTTGACAACCATGAGGACACCTTTGGGTTTGGTAAGGATGTGTACCTTGCCACAAGGAGCAACCAACTCGGTTGCACATATGATGAATGGGATGAATAAGGTCTTACGTGACTTTATTCCTCTAATCACAATGCCTTTCATTGATGATTTGCCTATCAAAGGATGTGAAGAAAGTGACAAAGATGAAGCTTTGGATCTCAAGGGATGTCGCAGGTTTGTGGTAAATCACATAAATGATTGTGATAAAATTTTGTCTAGGTTGGAAGAAGTGAATCTTACATTGTCAAGGAAAAAGTCTATGTTTGGTGTCAATGAAGTGCTCATTGTGGGGCACATGTGCGGGCCATATGGTAGGAAACCTTGTTCAGCAAAGGTAGACCATCCAAAGAATAAAAGAAACATGCACTAGAATCACTGAGGTTAGAAGGTTTCTGGGAGCATGTGTCTTCTATGTTATTTGGATTCCACATTATGCACATGTAGCTGATCCTCTTTATCAGTTGCTTAGAAAGAATCAAAAGTTTAAATGGACAGAAGCACATGTAAAATCCATGAAAAAGCTAAAGGAGTTTCTCCAGTCAGCACCAACTTTGAGAAAGGTAGACTATGAGTGTCAAAGGCCAGTAATTCTGACAGTAGACACCACTCCTACAGGGATTAGATGGGCCATAGGGCAAGATGACGAAGAAGGACACAGGTATATGGTAAGATTTGGAGCAAAGGTACTAAGTGCTCGCCAAAGAGACTATCCACAAATAAAGAGAGATCTATGGGGTATGGTTACAGCCTTGAAAAATGGGAAAGAGTGCCTAATTGGTGCATGTGTGGTTGTAGAAACAGATTGTCTACCACTTCTTGGGATGATTACAAGCTGCTCAACACTAGACATTGCTATGTTGCGGTGGATTGCCTACATTAAGTCCTTAAATCCCGAGTTTAAGCACATTGTAGGTAAAGACAATACAATGGAAAATATGCTATCAAGGGCAAGGTATGAAGATGAGTCACAAATGAGTGATGAGGGAGATGATGTAGGCACAAAGTTCTATTCTATCTCTCATGTCAAAGGTAACAATGTCTGCATGACTATTCACTTGAATTGTTCTTGAAAGATCTTTATGAAGGTGATTGGCTTCTTATTGGAAGCTACTTGAGTACTCTAACAAAACAGGATGATTGGTTTGAACAAGAATTCAAGAGGATACGCATGATATCATATGGGTACTTTTTGAGGGATGGTTACTTGTGGAAGCATCCTAAACAAAAGGGTGCTACACCACAACAGGTTATATGTAAAAAAGAGACGTAAAGCTCATGAAAGATTTTCATGAGAGTCTATGGGCTGGACACAGAGGTGTGTGGGCAACCTTCTCCAAGTTGAAAGAAAAATAATGGTGGAAGGGTATGTATAAAGATGTATCTCAGTTTGTAGAGTCGTGTGTAACTTGTCAAATGTATTCAAATGTCTGACATCGTGATGGATTGCACCCTACATATCCACTAGCCATGAACTATAAATGGGTTGTGGATCTAGTCACAATGCCTTTAGGACTCTGGCAAATGAGATACTTGGTTCTTGCACGAGAGGACCTAACTTGGTTGTGTGGGAAAAATCACTGCAGATAGAGGTGAACTAGATGCTGAAGAAGCAAGGGAGTTCTTTTCTAGATTAGGAATCAAGCTTTCTCTTACTACAGCTTACAACCCTGAAGGCAATGGAAAGAGTGAAAGAGGGCATCCTCGTATCATCAAAGCTTTGGCCAAAGCTTAAGAAGGAAGAATTGGTGAGTGGCCAAAACTGTTACCATATGCTTTATGGGCTGACTGTACAACACATAGCTCAATAACTGGCTACATGCCTGTGGAGCTAATGTATGGTTAAAAGACAGTAATGCCGATTGAAGATACGATTCCCACATGGAATGTACTACCTTGGCAAGAGGGGCTTAGCAGGGAAGATCTCCTTGCACTGCGTATAAGGAAACCAGAGAGAAGATCTGGAGACATTGAAGCTGCAAAAGAACGACTCAAAAATGCAAGGTTGAAAAACAAGGACTACTTTGATAAGCGACATCGACTCAGGAGCAAAACAATTTACAAAGGTGACTGGGCTTTAGTGTATGATAGTAGCCTTGATAACCAACACACAGTCATGCGTAAGTTCTCAAAAAGATGGTTTGGACCATATGTTGTAATTCATGTGCATGAAAATGCTACTTACAGCTTGTTTGAACTAGATGGTACATAAGTAAAGATTCCCATTGCGGGAAAAAGGATCAAAATGTTTAAGAGAAGAGGAGACAATGATCTAAAAGATGTTGATGAGGAAAAAGAGCAAAACACAGGTGAAGATCAAAGTGAACATGAAGCTCTGGAATCATCCAGTGAAGAATAAATCAAGGAATATGTACAAGAGGGCTGATCTTACAAAGAGACAATGTGGCACATACCGGAGGATGTGCAGGTTTAGAGGGGGTGGATGTCGTGTTGTGGCATGTATATAGTGGGAACGAGCATTAAACGATTTATCTTGTGACTTTTTTATGCATAAGTATACTTCATATAATACTCATATGCATAAATAAAAGCTTTCTACCATACCTTAGTATTTACCTTTGAAGTAATATAAATGTACATTACTATTAGAAAGTAATGCAAGAGAAGTATCAATGATTGTGCCTCTTTTTGTATGGGGGAAAAGCATTTGTATATTTCTTCTAATATCTCAGCTATACCCTACCATATATAAATTATTTTCTTCTTTTCACATTTATTTAATAATATAACCCTTCAATAATGCATACCTTCTTGGATACATACAAGAGGGAAGGGGCTACTAGAAGACTTTATGAAAAGAAAGATCAAAAGCTTCCTGGACCATCCCAATTTTAAAATCCTGACCTAAGGGCATGGAGAAAAGGCCAAAACCAAGTCAAGCTCTTTTTGTAGGCCAATTTTTCTTTTTGAAGCATGTCAATCCGAGTTACAGGTTAAAAGTTACAGGGAAAACAGTGAAAAATCCTCTCACAATTACACTACAAAAAGAGATGGTAAACAGGTGAATAAAGTGAAAAGAGGTAATCTTGGTCTTTTTCCATAAAATAAAATATTTTGAGGATAAAAGACACAAGCATGTGAATGTGACACCTCAAAGATGCCTTGAAAGACAAGACACACAAGTTGGGACCCCCTGTTGGAGCCACACAGAAGATGCCTAGGTGGGGCCCACATACATCATGCACCCACATGGAGCCTCAACGACCAAAAATGCTGAATTTCTAATATTGCCCGTTTTAAGAAATATCCAAAGAACATTTGATTTGGGCTAATTCTCTAGCCTAATCAAGTGATTATGTAAAACATGGCTCCCTCACCTATAAAAAGGGCAACCTTCTCTTCATTGGGGCAAGTTATGAGTGAGTGAGAATAGCTCATTTCCATAGTGACACACTCATCTTAGTGCCACACTTTCTCTTGAAGAAATGTTGAAGTCTTGCCTCATCTTCTCTCTCCATGAAGGTGGTGGCGATTGCTCTCATGTAAGATATATGTTGCTAGTTTTTCTTTCATTTGCAGATCTAGTCCAATACTTGTCTCGAACTCTATCTCCATCTCTCATTATCTATGGTTAATACCACCACTACACTTAGATCTATCTCTAATTCTATTTTTACTCCTCCTTTCATCTCTCTTGTTGTGTCCTAATTGTTTCATTGGAAGGTATTCAATCAGCAATCTTGTCAATGTAACGGGCACAACCTTCTTGCGGGAAACAATTATGTGCACAAGGTTAGTAACCATATATTCATCTTTCAAAATCATCTCTCTCTCTTAAGGTTCTCATTCTCCTTCCACAAACTCTAGAATCTCCTTGCTACCGGTACTTCTCTCCCCGCAGTATCCTTATTGCCTAAGGGCAACAATAGGGCTTGGGAGAAAAACTCTCTTCTTCTTCTCCTTTCACTTCTTTCACACCTTTATCTTTGAACATACTAAGTATATCATTGATGAATAACCATAATCCACATGGAGGCAATTTCTTTCATTTTCATTCTGTGCAATCTATTAGGGTCAACATTTGGATTAGTCGAAAGATTCACTTTCAGCAATGCATAGTGTTTCTATTTGGTCCTGAAAGGTCAACGAAATACTTCTCTCACCAGATCCCATCATACTACATATTATTGACTATGACTTCTCTTTTGATGTGAATGTGGTTATGTTTTTATGAATCAAGAGGATTTGTACTCACAACTAATCCCAATCGCTAGACAAAACATATACATTATAGTAAGCACAAAGCTACAGTTCCAAAGAGCAATCCGTAGCTTACTTGGACAACAAAGATTAAATATCATTAATTCATCCATTAACCCTTTTATCCTACCCATGATACAATATGATCGTAATCTCGATGTTTTCACTTTTGTTTTGTTTTGACTATCTTTCATGAGTTCTCTCCATCACGTGTGTGTTTGTAAGGGAAAGTGAGCGGCTTCTTTGGCTACATTTCTTCTTTAGCTCTATAAGCTATGTTATCTACATCTTAGCTCCTTCTCATAACCTTTGAGCTTGCTCACAAACTCTCACAGCAAGATGCCCGGTGCCTTCCTTGCAAGACCGCCGACTTGTTTACCCATTTTTGCACCTGAGAAGGTCTAAGTCTACGAGGTTCTACAAATCTCATCATTGGTTCTCCTCGTCCCAATCGATATACCTCCTATGGCGTTTGGTAGTGGGAGGGATCTTCTCCCAGAGGTGCCCCTAAGCCATAATTTCTAATGGTTCTTGCAAGAGATGGTTCATCTCTTCGTACTTGTTCTATGGGTTGTCTTCCAGGCTCTTTTGACCCTTGAGTTTTTGGCTTACTCTCGCCTTGATACTGTGAATAGAGTGGTGGTTCTTGTAAATCCCTTAGCCCTCGTGCGGCTGGATAACCATCTCGGTTTCGGTCTTGTTCTAATGTTGCACTTTGTCGAAGCCATGCCTGCAATGATGGTTGGGTTGCTTGTTGGTTTTGGTAGTTGAATGTCTGTTGTCGGTTAGAATGTGAGGTCACGTCATACTCTTCTGAAAATGGATTTGTCCATTTGCTAGGGGTGTAGGTGACCCTTGGCACTTCTTCGGGGGTATATGTTGATGTCTCTGAAACTGTTGCCTTTTCTAGCTCCTCTAGGAGAATACGTTTGTATTCTCGCCTGTACCTATCGACAAAAATGATATCCTTCCCCATAGCAATTTCATAAGAGAATAAGTAAAGAACCTTGTATTTTCTTGATTCGTTTGGGGGGGTTCTTTCCATAAAAAATAAGAGACTACTCCCCCGCTCTCATGCTTGTAAATTTCCACATTCTCATTATAGGTAGAGACCCTGGTTGTTTTCTTATCATACATAAAAAGAGCTCCAGGTTGATCAATGTTTGGAGACAGTTCTTGAGTTTCCGAAACTATTTTTCCTTTTGCCACGTTATCTCCATATCTGTTGTAATCCTCAGGGTTACTAACTATCTGATAGTGGTTCCCCTTTTCGTCTCGTAATCTATTTCCATCATCATAGACTCGAATCATCTCCAGTCTGTGAGTAGGTCTTTCTTCAATACAAATACACTTGCGTCCTCGATAGTCAGGATAAACTAGGGTGCCCCTCGAGTTTGTTCCTTCTAAGAAGATTATAGTGAACTTGGAATAATTCAAAGGATTTTGGGAGGTGCTTCCTCCTAGCATTGGTCCCTCATCGGAGAAACCTCCTGGCTGTTGACTACCCATCATGAAGAAGGACTTATCTGACGAAGTGTCAGTATCACTACCCTCCTCAATGATCGGTGCTAATGGATCCAACCTTACGTGAGTTACACTCTCATCGGTGGACACTAAGCTACCCTGATCACCTGCGACCTTTTGATCTCTAAGAATGTGTCTTCCTGATCTTAGATTCATCAAACTTAGCAATACAATTTATCGCAAATCCAACCACTCACCTGGCAAAGGATCAGTTTCTGCCCAACTTCTTGCCTTGTAGGGAATATACCTGTACACAAGCATTTAATTTCGGCACAATCGAATCAAAGAATTTAACCGCTAGAGGTGGTCTTCGTAACAATTGGTATAACTGGAGGGTTAACCTCAACCACTACTGTATTTTATACACTTCTAATGTTCTTGATTAGGTTTGTTAATCTAGAACTGTACTTCCCACGAATGTTGGTTGATTTATAGGGAAAGTCTTAATTCCGTCTTTGCTCCGTCAAAAGGTCAAACAAGGTCCAATTTCACTTTTGAAAGAAGTTCTAAAACTCTTAAGTCAATTGGCACATCACTCTATATCCCCAGTCAGCTTTTCTTTTCACTAAGTCCCTGTAGACATCCTACGCATAGAATGTCTTCCTGCTCTGTTTTGCCTGGAGTTTACACTATAGATTCCCCTTGATGTGTTGAGTCCACAGTTGTCTTTACTTTTTGATTTGGACACATATAAGCTGGTCAATTGATCAAAAATATGTTCCAACACCCTGATGTTGGTCTGACCAGTCAAATCAACTCCAATTTGGACCAAAATTGACTAGGAGGCTTGCCTCTAGCTATACAGCACCCTGCTATGCCTACAATCAGTTTTTGGCTTCCATATCATGCAGTAGACATCCTACGCGTAGCATGTCTAACTGCTCAAAATGGCTTTAAATTCAAACCACAGACTCCTCTTAAGGTGCTTATCACTTTGGTATGCTCAAAGTTGGGTTTGGAGTGCTAAATCACATAGAACACATCCTACGCGTAGGATGTCTATATGATCTGTTTGACCCCAAACTTGAGCCACAACTTCCCCTTGATGTCAGCAACCCATTGCTATGCTTAGATTTTAGTTTGGATTTCAAAAGACCCCAATTTTAGCTATCCTAGCCCTTTTTAGTCAAAAATGCTAAAGTCTACTTAAAACCCAATTTCCTCACCCAATTAAGATGAAACCTTCCTCAAGTACTCAATAAATCATGCAGATCATGCTCATGCAGCCATCCTATGGTTTTGGTCTTAAAATAATACCTTGGCACAATTTGGGTAGGATGTCTGGCAATTTTCTTTCTATCTAGCCTTATCCTGTCAAGATATGGTCAAACTTCCACTTTCCATGTGAAAATAGGGTAAAAACTACCTTCTGAACACACTGGTCAACTCATATTTTCAAAGTTTCCACCAGAACACCCTGTAGACACCCTACGCGTAGAATGTCTCTTGGCTTAAAATTTAATTGTTTTCTGACAGAAGTACTCCTTATGCTCTGCAGCTCTCTCAGAAACACTCACAGAAACTTTTGAACTTCACTTCAACTTTCAAACACTCTTTTCCTTCTTTTACAACCTTGTGATGAGCCTAACAACAAATAAAACATGCATGAAGTGCTCCAGATCATAAATCATGATGTCCTACTTACCGTACTCCTACTCATCATGTGAGATTGTGATATTGGTGTCTCGGTTTCTTCCTGGCCTCTCCGGACTCTCAAGCTCTCCTTCCACCGCCTCTACCACTCCAACTCCTAGTCTCTACACCACAGCTCAACTAATACCTAAAACTATCTAAGTCTACCTAAGTCGAAGGATCTAGGCTAGACACTTGCTCCTTAGACTCCTCCTAAGACCTAGAGAGTCCTCCACCCTCTGATCCTATCTAAATGTAAACAAGACTCTGGAAAGCCAGAGAATCCCTATCCTCAAGGACTAGTTTCGGTCACCTACCTAGAGTTTTCATCCCCGGCAGTGGTGCCAATGTTGGTAGATACGCTGCGACGGACGTCAGCACAGCAAGAGCTCACCTAAAAAGATTTGTCACCTAAGGACGAAGCTCAACCCGTAGGCGCATGGAAGCAAGCATAGGGTGTCAACCTACACTCGACCGACTCTCGACTACTTCCTACATAGGTCTCTACCCAATGTTTAAGCTACAGCCTTCAGGAGTGCATAAGAGGAGATTTCCTACAAAGTTTTCAGGAGCCAAATACCCATCAAACGCTCTCAAAATGCCACAGAACTTGAAGAAAACCCTATTAACATCAATAGGTCGCTCTCCCTAAGGTCCATGAACCACAACCCCAACCCTAAACACCTGGTGCAAAATCATGTAGGATGTCTGGTCGAAATTTGTAGGTCATCTTCCAAAAACTAAAGTGCCTAATGTGTAGCTCTTCTCATTGCAAACGCGTAGATATGTTGAAATGCGAAAATAGACAACGTATGCTCACCGAATCACCAGATGTAGCTCGTGGGTTGAGTTTGCAAAACTAGATCGTACACCCGCAATGTAAGTGTTGGCGTGTAGCTCTCGTCGGGGGCAACACGCTACACTTCTCTGCACTCGATTCCAACCACCGGTGCACGCGTAGTGTCAAGATAAAACTCTCACTCTCTCTCGTACACAGAGTACGCTCACTCACACAGAGACTTTTTAAAAATGACAAAGGTCTCTTTCATTAAGGTCAAAAGAGGTATAAATACCTTACAATCTCAAACCCTAATGTTCCAATTTAACCATCCACTCAATCTAAATGTCAAAAATGGGATACAATCTGAAAGCTTCTGCAAGTCCCACTATTTACAAAGCTGAAATGACGGTTTTTCTCAATTAAAGAATAATTACAAAAAATAATATCGTGTCGAGCAATCATTCTCCATTGGGTGTGTCTAGCTGCTAACAATATCCAATTTTCTTCAATTAACTAATCAAATACTCCTCTTTATCCTTCTTATCGTTTCTCTTCTTGTCAACCTCACTTTATGATGACCTATCTAAATCACCATCACTGTTAGATTCTGACTCAACTTTAGACCCTTCTTTTGAATCTAAGATATCTTTGTTTTTACTTCTGATCTTGGTCATGCCAACCCTTTTTTCAACTCTAGTTTGCAGCAATAACCAAATTGTTGAATCCACATGCAATATCAATACTAGCCACATCATCTTCAAACTCTTCCTCAAACCTTGCAAAAAATATCCAGCTAAGATATGATCTATGGGTCTATCATCTCCCTGTAATCTCTCCACCAAAATTCTAAATTTTTTAGCATAATCTTCTACCAACATAGTCCTTTGTTTGTTGTCCCTGATTCTCTTCAAGATATCTGTTAGAGTTTTTTCCTTTCTAAACTTTTGTAAGAATGCTAATCTTAATGAATCATATGTTTCAAAATGTGGCATTTCATAGTGGCTAAACCAGCTCATAGCTCTCCCTTCAAAAGTTACTGCAAATTGCTGCATCTTAATATTATCAGGGTACAAAGCTAGATATCCACTTGCTTGCCACTTGGTCTCAAATTGAGCCACATGACAATCAACATCTTTACTTGACTTGCCTCTAAATTTAGCTGCTTTAGGAGGTTGTTGAGCCATTGGGATAGATTGTGCTACTGTCCTAGGTCTTTGCTTGGTAGATGCATGTAGTGGGTCAAATAGAAATCTTCTTCTACTTCTTGTGAGACCTTGCTGTCAGGAATAAAGCTCCTACCAACTACCTCACATGCCTTCCTTCTAGTGATAACCTTCCCCTTGCTCATCTTCTAGTTGGAATTCAGAGAGAGTCACTTCCCCTGCCTCATTTACAGGTTGTTCATAGTTGAAGGGATCAATGTTTCCTGCTTGAGTTTGAGCCCTTGTGTAGTAAACTCCGGAAACTCATCTTGGTCTATTTGAAATACATTATACCTCAATGGAACAACAAAACCAACTCACC
The DNA here is from genome assembly GCF_014529385.1 of Adiantum capillus-veneris. Taxonomy (NCBI): domain Eukaryota; kingdom Viridiplantae; phylum Streptophyta; class Polypodiopsida; order Polypodiales; family Pteridaceae; genus Adiantum; species Adiantum capillus-veneris. The sequence continues at coordinate 19,733 of NW_028221714.1, forward strand.
CAATGCAGACATAGAAATGAATCAAACACAACAGTGAGTACATCAGATACAATAGTGAAACGGGCGTAGCAGGATTTTCAAATGTGTTAGGGTTCTATATCACATGCATCTAGATTCCACACAAGATTGTAACTAAGAATAGAAAAAGCACCATACTCAAAATTTATTAGAAAAGGTACCACAAAAATGCTCTGACAGAACTCTTACACGTAAAGAAATACCATAGCTAACTTCTTTACATCTTTCCCATAACTCGTATTCCTACAAATACCAACTAGTGGTTATAACTATCCAGCCCACAAAATGTTCTTGGAATCACATAATCCGAGTTAGGAAATATCTGATTAAGCACATTCTGACCTACCAAACTCCTACTAAGCACTATTCCGACTGAGTAATATTCCAATTGATCATTACTAAGCAATACCCCTTTAACATTCCTCCAAAAACTAGTCGGATTGGACTTTTTGCAACGTTCTCATAATTGCACCCCGACTTAACCATATGTAGCCCTTGACTTTCTAATCACCCCTATTTTTTTTCTTTTTTCATTCCGTCACCATCTATCTCATCTGCTTTTTTCTTAAAAATTGCAAAAACTAAAGAAAAATAGCAAATCAATTTTAAAAGTACCAAGAAATCAAAGTAAATTTTAAATATCATAATAAACCAATATAAGCATTTGTTTGTGATATGTTTGGTCGGATTGCTCCATTTTTTATCAACATTTTTGTTTGAAAATTTCTATTTTTACATATGTACACATACATAGAGACTGATTTTTGGCGTTTGTCATCAAATATCTGTAGAATCATGCTCGATAAGGGCATGAGTACTCGCGTTCACCACAAAATTCCGCAATCAAACACAAAGAAAAACCCAAAAACATAGAAAACAATTCCCTTTTTAGCACTCTTTATACTTGTTGTGGGTTCTCATTGCCAATGCCTCTCCCCTTCCGAGTTGGATTCCTCCTAGATGAGGAAATGTATTGTGCATGTGTATCAACATTGTGCTAATGCATGCCATGTATTGTAAACCTATATGCATACTTAGTCAATGTATTGAAAACATTAATGTTGTGTGAGAGGAGGGTATAATAAATATGCTTATTGGCATTCGATGCCGAGGTTTCCTAAGTTGGAATTACCTGTAGTAGAGCGGTGAAATAATAAGTATTATAAGTGCACCACTCTTTGTTTAATTGACAATGGATCTCTTGAATTGTTAGTTCGTCTTGTGTCATGTGGTTGTACACATGTTTGGATCCAAAGACCAAATATGTAGTATGCTTGGTCTTTTGTTTAAGAATCCAAAGATGAGGTTGACTCTTTTGAGGTTTCCATAAGCTCTTGGGTACCCAAATTTGCTTAACGTTTTGTTTTGTTTGTCTTGGATTTGGTGTTGGTTGGATCTTAGGGGTTTGTATTGAAGGGAGTTCTTTGCCTTGTCTCTTTGGAATCTAGAGCTGTTCTTGATTACCTTGGGTTTGCAATCAACTTCTTTGGCACCCATAAATTTGTGATATACTGTGGAGTTGATCTCTTGGGTTTACCATACATCGATTGAGAGGTATCTTTGAGCATGGTCTACCTAAACTTTGAAAATTCATCCCTCTTGATCCAGATTGGCTTATGTGTTGTTGCGGGCCTTGACGGATGCCTTTTCTTTGTGGGTTTCCCTAGCATATTCTTTGGCATTTTCTCTTTCTTGGCCGTAACTACCTTGGGTAGGATATATGCGGAAGTTTTCTCTTTTGAATTGCTCTTTTGTATCCATTATTGAACTGTTGTAATGAAGGGTTTCTTGCCCTTATTGCTTGACTCCATTGTCGATGGTTTGTCAGCTTTTTGAGCAGCAAATGGAACCACTTGACTTTCCTTAGCATGTTGAATGTTGACTTTATCAAAGCTCCAATCAATTTGTACACAGTACTTTCTCTGCCATGGCTGAGCGAGCAATAATGCACGTTGTACTAGATTATCTTCTACCACATAAAACTTATGTGGATAGACATGTTGGTTAATTTGCGCAAGTATCACTATCCATCCCATTGACTTGATTGATTGCTTTGAAAAGATTTGAATGTCCTCTTGTGTGGGTTAAATCTTGTCCTCGGGTGCAAGCTCCTTGTATAAGATGTAGGAGATAATATTTCCTCAAGCTCTCGAATCTAGAAATGCATTTTCTTCCACTTGATTACTTCCAGCCTTGAATTTGGTTGTTGGATCCACCATATCCTCTTCATCAAATTCCATTCCTTTGATTGCATTGATTTGTAGTGGTGGTCCATGATGTTATCGTTGTCATAGAAGCTCTCTCTTTCTCTTGAGCTTATTCAATTATTCATTGTTTTTCTTGAGTTGTTTTCTTCTCCTCATGGATTTTTTGAAGCATGTCTTGGGTTAGTGGAAAATGATACTTTTTAAGCCTATATCCACTAATATAATTGGGCATTTCTTCACCATCTAATATGGCAAGCTTGACAAGCCCACTTGGTGATAGATCTTTGAAGGGTCCCATCCCTCACTTTTTGAGTTTCTTGGCATGTTGGTTTAAAGTATAAGCCAGGAAATAAACGCCTGTTTTATATTCTTTTGAGCATACATGCTTATCAAAAAACTCCTTTTGCCTCCTTTTATGAGCGTAGATAGAAGCTACGTCTTTCAAGCATAGCTCATCTATCTTTTCAAAGTCATCTAGTTTCAAAGAAATTTCATGGCATATGTCCATTCTAGCTGCTTAGCTACCCTTAGAGTTGGGATTAAAAACTCCATGGGCAAGATAGTGTTAAGACCAAACACCATGTTATATGGTGTTGTTCCAATAGATGTCTTATAAGCTATCCTATAAGCCCACAATGTAGAGTGTAACTTTTGATCCCAATATGTCCTTGAATCAGATACTATTTTACTCATACAATGCATAATTAAGGTTATATTTTTAGCTTCAACTTGTCCAGTACAAAGTGGATGGTATAGAGAAGACTTTTTGTGAATTACCATGAATTTATCCAAAAGATAGCTTTATTAATAAAATGTGTGCCACGATCACTTTTCTGACAAATTTTGCTGCTATACCATATCTAACAAAGACATTTTCATATAGAAACTATGGAGTGGTCCTTGCATCATCTTTTTGTGTGGCTTTAGCTTGAGCCCATTTAGTGAAATAGTCCGTAGAAACAATGGTATGTTGGGCGTGAGTTTTATAAGTGAGAGGTGAAATTGGCCCTACAAAGCTTATACCCCACTTAGAAAATGGCTTGGCTCCCATCATTGGCCTTAAAGGCATCTCATCCCTCTTTATTTTCACTTTGGTACGCTAACAGGCATAACATCTTTTAACATATTCTTCAGTGTCCATATGTAATGTGCACCATATTCCAGTGGTTAAGACAAATTTTGTTGTCTCATCCCTTGAGAAATGGCCTCTGCTTATTCAACCATGTACATGATCTAAAATTGAGAAAAATATATGCTTTTTGTTGTAGATTGATAAATATACATGCCTACTCTAAGATTGACAAATACATGCTTTTTAATTTATTTTCAATCAATATGAGGTCTCAAGCCTCTATTTCTATGGCCCTTTGAGGTGCTCTAGAGGTGTTTTCAAGAAACGCTCTCGTTGTTAGGTAGTCAATTATATATTGACTCCATTGTAGTGTAATTGTTATCTGAAACAGCATTGCATTTTCTATTGGGGGTTTAGATCTGCATGTAGCACAGTTAGTAACATACTCATGAACATCAACATCCATATTTGGCCAATAAACTCCTAATTGTTTCAAGCGCTGATATGTTTTTGTTTACAAGCAATGAAATGCCAAGCCCTAAACATGTGCTTCTAAAAGATATCAATTTTACTCTTCTAGACTTATGCATAGTTGTAAAATGTTTCCTGAGCCTAAATGATACAAACATCTACCAATTAATTGAATATTCTTGGATTGCTTAACCGTTTGTCGTTTAAATTCTTGCTCAATCTTATCAAAATCTATCTCCTCCATAGGAGGATAGTAAACTGACTATCTCTTGAGACCACTTTCAACATTGAAAAGATATGCACCAGGGATATCATCCTCTACCTCTTTTGGAGCTTCTCCATTTGTCAATCTGGAAAGATGATTTGCTCAAAGATGTGTCTTTCCCTTTTTAACCACTACTATAAAATGAAATTCCATCAATATGATAAACCATCATACAATTCTTCCGGTATTGCATGGTTTGTTTACAAGGTATAAGAGGGCTTGATGATCATTGAAAAACACAAAATTATTTGCAAGGAGATAATGTTGAAATTTCTTAAAATCATATATTATTCCTAGCCCTTCTCTGTTAGTGGTAGTGTGGTTCTTTTTAGCACTGTGAAGCTTTCTACTTGCATAACAGACTGGGAAATCCATATTCGACCTTCTCTTGGCTAATCCAAGATGCATCCTATAACAAATGTCAAAGCATCAATATGAACATGAAAGATAATTTCCCAATCTAGTGCTTTTAATACTAGAGAGGATATGAGTGCTCTCTTCAACTTTTCAAATGACTCCTCACACTCATCTATTCATACAAACACTATTATAAGTCTATACAGGGGTTGAGTAATGACTGCATACATGTGTATAAACCTCTTGTAATAACTACAGTGCCTCATAAAGAACTGTTCTTGCTTTGTGTTGTTTGGTCTAGGAATTTCTATAATCACTTTTATCTTATCCAAATCCGTAGATTTGTCATTCTCTCAGACAATGTCCTAGGATTCTGCCTTGTCTAACCATGAATACACACTTTTTTGGGTTAAGGCAGATCCTATACGTCCTCCACTTCTCGAATACTTTTTTGAGGTGTTCTGTATGCTCATCTCTCAAGAGAGAGTGTACACATAGATCATTGTGTACACATGGATCTATGTGTACACTCTCAAGAGAGAGTGTACACATAGATCATTCATATAAATTTCCAAGAATATCCTCAAGTAGTCTTTAAAAGAATGTGCCATTAATCTCTAGAATATTGCCGAGGCATTAGTCAATCCAAGTGGCATGACTCTATATGCATATATACTGTGGCAAATTCCATCTTATATTGATCTTCAGACGCGATCGCAAGAGAAGGTTATAGACAAAGAATCCATCTAACAAGAAGGAATATACCCGCTTGCCTGCCACTCATTCTAGAACATAGTCACTGATAGGTAGGGAAAAATTGTCCCTTATTGTGGATGCATTAACCTATTTTAAATTGACACACACTCAAAATTTACCATTCTTCTTAGGCACTACCACAATTGAAGATACCCAATCAGTGTGTTTAATCTCGTAGATGAACTTAGCTTTCTTCAATCTATCAATCTCTTCCTTGATGCGCTTAGCAAACATATCATTATACGTTGTCATTTAAGCTACGCTTCCATTATGGGAAAAAATAGAAAAAGGATGCAGGTTAAGCCTAATTGAGGCCTATATGATTATTCAACAAAAATAAGGGCTTGATAACAAGTAGGTTAAATGCTAAATGTATGCTAGATGTGGCTTTAAAGGGACAAAAGTTGTCTTGATGATGCTAAAAAAGCGTATGATTGAAGTGATCACAAATGAGAGTTTATGGACTAGAATTGTAGTGCTCAAAGAGCCCTACCTTCCTATCTTTACGGATCCTCAATTGAAACCACACTCAGGAAGTTATGTCAGCTTTAAGTTTGAGTACATTGCATATGTGAGACGGATGGGGCAAGTGGTGCTAGGTGGTCAAAGCCCATTTTAACATACAGATGTGAAGTGCTCATCTTATGGAGCATGTCGGTATTTTTTAGATCGTTGTTTGGTGTTACGGTTGTCAAGTTAGTAGCAGATAAAGTTTCATTGGGGAATAGTCCCGTGCCGAGTTGGTCGCCTCGATCAATGTGCCATCGGGGAGCTTTTGGGCTTTGACTAGGTTCTAGAATGTGGTAGAACTGTATAAAGTTGATAGGAATTGACTGCACAACAACCAGAGTCCGCATCTGCAAGGAAATGCGAGTTGAAGTCAACGTCACTTATTAACGGTGAGGTGCCATATGACTTTTCTTGGTTTTGGTTGCTTCAATTGTTGGCAGGTTTCGGAAGGTTGGAAAGCGGCAAAGGCCAAGAGGATTGAATTTGATGATGGGAAGTTTCAATAGAAATTTGTGTCTTGGTCACCGGATTACCAAGCACCATTTGTCAGGGTTTGAAAGCAGTGGAAAAAATGAGTTTATGCTTGTTCTAGTGACTTTGGAACCTTGGAGGGGCAAGCCGAGAAAATGATTCCATGTGGCAAGGCTGCTTAATCCCACATGCGTACATGAAAGACATGATGAGGAGACAAGGGTACCAAGCACGTGTAGAGAAGAGAAGAGTTCCAAGGGGTGTGCATGAGAAGCATTGTTGGAATCTATAAGGGTATGCTCGTGTGATTGCCCCCAATAACCACAATTTTTTGTTAAAAGAAAAAAATAGAGGGCAACGATGGCGCCATCGTTGCCCCTCCACAAAAGCTCTAGGATTAAGTTAGTTTTTTTTAAGAGTGTGATATAGCATTCAAAGTTAGGGAAAAAGAAGAAGAGAAAGGAGAGCATAGTCGAGAGAGAAAGAAAAACAGAAGAAGAAGAAAGAAAAAAGAGGAGAAGAAGAAGAAGAAAAAGAGGAGGAAAGAAGAAGGAGACAAGGAAAGAAAGAAGAAGAAGAAAAAGAAAGAAGAAGAAGGAAAAGAAAGAAGAAAGAAGAAGAAAAAGAAAGGAGGAATAAGAAGAAGAAAAAGAAGAAGGAGAATAGGGGGGGTTCTTGGGGAATCTCACTCTTTTTTAGATTTTGGCATTGAAGATCTTGTGGAGCAGTTCAAAAAGAAGGGCAATTGAAGCAAGAAGAACGACATGAAGAGGAGCTATATCATTGTTATAGAAGCAAGAAAAGGAGAATCAAGGGAGTGATCAGGCTTGTTATGATCGTCATTGTTCGTTATCATCGTCTTTCTTAGATAATTCAACCTTAATCATCACCATCATCAACTTGAACTTTGTTAATCTTATTGATAAGTCATGGTGCCATTAACAGATTGCTTAATCTTCACAGGGAGCTTAAACTCAATCTAGTAGTTAACCCAAGTGATGGCATTGTTAACGGCCCACCTTGGCTATTGATGATTAAGTTGTATTGGAGGCTTTAATGAAAGTTTATTGTCAATCTGTGTTGTTCTCTCTATCTCACACCTCTCATAGCCAGAGGCTTGCGCCTTCCCGGTCAACGTTTTGAACACATATGCCCTGACATCCTTGGTGGTGAACCCGATGCAAAACGAGCCGGGGTGGGAGGTAAAGATGGAGAATTTAGAGCACATGATGAACCTTATGGAAACAATAACTTCCAAAGGATTTGATAAAAATCTGGTAGTTCTATATTTTTCAAAGAAGCTTCAATTGGTCCGAGGATCTTTGCTTTGAAGTGGAAGCCATGAAGACGAAGAAGCGAATGGATGAAGATTTGCATACAACATTAGATGTGGTATATGAAGAGAGGAAAGTCTTTGATGTTTATGATCTAAGAGGGTTACCTAAAATGCTATGAGTTGGAAACAAATTCAAGAGGGATACCAAAAGAGTTAATGATTAGATCCTTTGAGCATCTAGTGAGTTTAGATTTGAAGGAGAAAATTCAAGAGCTTATCAAAGCTTGCAACAATGATTGGGAATGTTTCAAAGAAGCTATTATGCAAATAAGGGATGATCATTATGCAAGCTATCAAGAACAGAGTCTGAATCTACCAAATTACTCAGATATTCAAGAATGAGTACATGAAAATTAGAAGCTGTCATTGTTGAGTATCTTCTACAAGATGCTACCTTCTTACAAGCTAACGATGAAGATATAGTTAAAGCTGTGTATGAGAAGTTGTGTATGAGAAGTTGTGTATGAGAAGTTGGATTTTGTAGATGCTTTACATGAAGAAAGAGTCTTTGAGGGTGAGGCTATACAACCTCAAGATACACATGGTGAAATTTTGCAAGGAACCTATACATTCAAGGCTGAAAAAGAAATCAGGAGATCAGATGCACTTCCTTAGCTATGATGAATTTTGGGAACACATTTCTGCAAGAAGTAAAGCCAAAGTAGATACAATTTTTGAAGTAGCAGTTTTGATTTTAGAGGACCATATTTTGAGCAACCTAGCAAAGGTAAACAATGAATTTAATATTGAAACAAAAATTGATGAAAATTTTTCAAGGATTGCTCGAATAGACGTTACTCCCAATAGTGGTTCCAATGAAGACATGGACTTTGTAGAAAATGTTTCGGAAGCTACTAACATTGTCATGGGCTGTTCTTAAGAAGTTCTTGAAGAAGACGAGCCTTTACACGATGTTAATGGAATCTTTAGCACCATGAAATCATGTGAACTCGAGCAAATTGATAGGCTTACTGAAGATGATTTCACAGATAAAGTTATTATAGCTAATCAAGTCTCAAAGATTGTGGAGCCAACACAGGATGAGCCAATGAGTCTATAGTTGTTACTAAAAAAATGCTTGCAAATGCTATTATTACAAAAGAAGATGCCATAATTAATGGTTTATTGGCCAAATCTAAAGGAAATGATTATAATAGTATAGAAGACCTTTCTGATGCATGTACCCCTTCAGAGGGGGTACCAGATGAACCTTTGCACTGTTATGATGGATTTATTAAGAAGTATGGATGCAGATGAGGAAGGAGAGGATGTCATTGATGAGTTTGAAGATTATCTAGATCATGTTGTTTGTGAACAGGTCATCCATGGGGATTCTACTTTTGTAATGGAAATGGCCTACGAACTTTGAGAATAGCGGAATTAAGAGAGAAAAGAGAACATTTTTGTGAGACCATTATGAGAGCATAGAGGGTGAACTTAATTGATGGTAGCAACCTAAACATAGTACTTAATTAACTTGGCATGAACAATAATTTTTCAAGAGAGAGAGTTTAGAGAACTGGCCAACAGTTGAGGACCGGATTTATGTGGAGCCGGTCCATCCTCCAATAGGCTTTGGTATTATAGGTTCTCCCATCAAGAGAGACTTGGTACAATACAATCTTTGTGCTCCTTGTGACCTAGGTGATTCAATGAAGATGGAAAGCTTCATGCATAATGTTAGTGGGTTGCCATGACGGATGTCTGCAACATAGCTTTTTGTACCTAAATAATGTCAATATGCAAGGAAGCGACTTGGGATGGGGAACAGAGAGTTAATGCGAGTGTCAAAATCTCGCCAAAGTGAACTCAGAGGGCTGTTCATACTACGACAAAAGAAAATCAACCACTTCCTAGTAAAAAACCAGTCTATGTCCGATCCCATCACTCTAGGTTATCACGCCTTTTCAGCATCGAAACGAATTCGTAATGCCATGAAACTTAAGGACAAATATAACAACACCTAAGGTACAATCCTACCAATTTTTGCAGTCATCTGGGGAGGTACATAAATGTGAATTCATCACAAAAAATGAGCAAAAAACTAAAACAAAAATACACGAAAAGGTCCCCTTAAGCATAGAAACACTTTTCCAAGGTCAAAACATTAAAAAAAAACCATTTAAGACCTTATATCAATGCATTTAGCTCACAAAAAAGACATTGCAAACCACAGTAGAAGTGAAAAAGATTACACTTAGATTGTAGAGTAAGAGACAAGGAACACAATGTGCTAGTCGAAATCGAATTCTGATTACTAGACAAGGACAAAAGTGAATTAAATCTGTAGCATCAAGAAGCTCTCACAGTCGATGTCCAATTCTTTCCAAGATAATCAGTATGTTTTTTAAAAAACTATGGGTTTTGACTTAAGAGCTAGGGGGACTTTCCCATGGCCATTCGGCCACTTACATGGTGTGTAGGCTCAGAGAGGCTAAGAGGGAATGACATAATATATTACAATTGAGAATCCTCATTAACATAATTACACCACATCTTTTGAAAAAATGAGCGAGTACAATGAGGTTTGGTGTATTTTTGTCTTTGACGTATCAGTCTGTTGTGTCCACAAAACATTCCCCCCTTCCTATTCATTGCACGTTCTCCTCCAAGCTGTCTTTGATTGTCTTCTAGTAATTGAACAATCTCTTTTCTAGCATCCTAGTGAGGTGCTTGAACTTTTGCACCCTTGCCTCGATCTTCACTTTTGTCGCCAGCTCTCTGAAGGGATTATTACTGAGAGTGCTCTGATATGCTATGTGTCGACTTGGTAGATCTTTGGTCATGGGATTAAATATGGAGGAGTCTACCTCAAAGAATCCGGTCATGAATGCCTCCTCAAAGTTTGCATGTAGTGGGAGGGCAGGAATTGGATCATTGTGAGTTGCTATAGACACTACATAAACTTTTGGTTTTCATGAAAGTGCATCGGCCCTTGATTGTGCTTACCAGCAATGTGAGCAATATGAAAATAAAATTACAAAAGAAAATTTTCCTACCTCATTTGTCTGTCGGAAAGCTTGGTTTGCATCATGAAGTACTTGAGACTTTGATGGTTTGTTTGTAAAATGAATGGAATCCCCAATAGATAGTGCTTCCACGTTTCTAGGACATGTAAAATAGCTAAACTCTCTTTCTCATAAATTCCTAAGACTTGTTCATCCGTATTGAGCCTTCGGCTCTCATATGCTATGGCATGCTTTTCTAGAAGCAAGATTGCTCCAAGGCAATCACCACAAGCATCACATTGGACCTCAAATGGCTTTGAGAGATCCGAAAGCATGAGGACTGGTTGGGAGGTAAGCTTCTCTTTGAGCTTGTCAAAAGAATTTTGATTCTTAGTAGTCCAGGAATACTTAACGTTCTTCTTTGTTAATTCATGTACTGATCCTACTATTTGAATTTTTTTTGCTATGAAGCGTCTATAGTATGCACACATACCAATAAAGCTTCTTAGCTCACGTAGATTCCTTGGATTAGGCCATGCTTTTATTACCTTCAACTTTGATAGATCCATACAGATACCATTTTGAGAGATAATATGACATAAGTATTGAATCTCTTGAAGGAAAAATTCGCTTTTCTTTTGGTTTAGAAAAAGTTTGTTCTCCTGCAATGCTCGAAAAATCACTTGGAGATGTTGCTTGTGTTTCTCCAAGGACTTGGAGTAGATAATGATTTCATCAAAGAACACTCCAATGAATTTGCAATATGGTCTAAATATTTTCTCCATTAGACGATTGAATGTGGCTGGTGCATTGGTCAAGCCGAAAGGCATGGCTAGATATTCATAAAGACCAAAGGTTGTACAAAGCACGGTCTTTAGGATATCTTCATCCACTATCCTCTTTTAGGATAGCCACTTTGAAGGTCAATCATACTGAAGTAGGTAGATCCTTGTAGCTTATCAAACAGATCTTCTATCCAAGGCACAAGAAATCTATTTTTGATAGTGATATGGTTTAGTGCTTAATACTCCACATACATATTGTATGTACTATCGTTGTTTTTCACTAAAAGGACTAGAGAACAAAAGGGAGAGGAGCTAGGCCTCACCATCCCTTTGCCTACCAATTCTTGTACTTGCGTCATGGTCTCCTCTTGTTGAGCTTGGGAAACTCAATAAGGAGGCTTGTTAGGCGGTGAGCTTCTTGGTAGGAGCTCAATTCGATGGTCATCACTATACCACCTGTAAAGCAGGAGGATTTGCAAGTGGTATAGTACGACCAAACTCACTAGAATCTATTTTCCCATGTAGGTGAAGTAGATTCGTCTTTTAGGGAACTTCATGTTGACAGCCATGCAATTGAACCATGGTGCCCCTAGTATAGCATCCTCATGTTGGAGAGGAGAAATGAAAAAGTCTTCTTGGTCGACACATCTTTGGACATGAAGTCTCAACTTCCCAATCAAGGAAGTAATAGAGGCTTGCTATCCCTTCACAGCTGTATTGGCAATAACAGTATCTCCCATCTTGAAAGCTTGAATGCCCAACTTGGTGGTCAACTCTATTGATATGAAGTTGTGAGTAGAGCTAGGGTCAAACAAGATGAAGGCATCATGCTCCCTTACCTTTCCCCAAGCATAGGAGAGGGGTGATCTTTTGCAATGAGCATCCTGTTTTGGAGCTTCAATGGTGGAAGCTCTAGGAGTCTCATTGCGGGCATTTCACTTGGGGCAGGAATGATAGCCAGGCCCTTGCTCCCCACACTTAAATTTTTTTTGGTCCTTGCAAATAGCTTTAAGCTGTTCAGGAGAGAGTTTGTTTTTACCTTTGTACACTCTCTTCTCCTTGGACCAATTGTTGTTGAAATTGCCTTTAAGAATTTTGGGCATTGGTTTTCCCCTTTGCATCACTCTTGTATTTGTTTTCCATGGGCTTGACATTCTGTCTAGCCCCTTGTTGGAAAATTGATGCTCAAAGCAACCATGGTGTGGTGGATTACTTCGGTGATAAAACCAGATCATTGAGAGTTGGCTACTCAACCATCTCTTCAAGTAATCCCGCAAAAAATTGTTGCTTTTTCTTGATGAAGCCTATCCTTTGAAAGACAGTAGCCTTGAGATGTAAATCCCAAAAAATTTCTACATATTTGTGGATAGACTCGTGAGAGAGAAGCTTCAAAATTCACCATTCGATAAGCACTTTTTCCTTTGCATCGCTTGCAAGGAATTGTTTCATGATAAAAACTTGTAGAGTTTTCCATGTCTTTGGGGATTCTCTGTTGCCACGGAGGCTAGCCCGCCATTAACGAGCCAATTTTTGGAAGTGCATAGCTTGGAGGACTCTATGAAGCCCTCGTCTCCAAAGGCCGCATCAAATTGTTGGATGAAGGCCAATACTTTGTTGGTAGCACCAAAGATGCCATCATAGGTGAGAAAAGAGATACTCTTTCCTCCCTCTTTGAACTTCTTGAGCTTTTGTGACATTTTCCATGCAGGGTATGATTTTCAATGTCCTCCCCTCTTGTATACTTTAGGAGAATAGCCATAGCTTTCATCGAAAGAGGAGGAAGGTGAAGAAGAAGGAGAAGAAGGTGACCTCTTTCTTGCCCTTTTCTTCCTTTGTTTCCTCTCTTCCCTTTTGGAGTGACAAGGAGAAGAACTATGGGTTGACCATTTTCTCTTAGGAGGAGTTGTCAATCATCTGGACCGCCGTCTTCTTGGAGCCACATCTTTAGAGGAACTTAGGGATTCATTAGTTTCTTGTTATTTGGATTCCTCCTTTTGTATGGGAGAGAGTCTTCTTTTGGGGGTCTCATCAAGAGGCCTCCTAAGCTCTCTCTCCTCTTGGAGAGGAATGGAAATCCCATAAGTACGAAGTTGTTGAGTAACTTTGGCTTGCAAAACAGAGTTTCCCACAGCTTGTTGCAACCTAGTAACAAGATAATTGACAAACATGGGGGACATCATCATTAGCACCTTCATGTGAAAAATCAAAGTTATCAATGTTCCTTATACTCTCTTGGTTATGGTCAGCCATGCTAATAAAAGTTATGTGTTTACTTAGTGTATTCTTTGGCAATTCAAAACCTTAGTTTCTACTCCTCTTAGCCTTTGAAAATTAGCACTTAAGTATCTACACCCACGGCTCAAATTGATTAATTATAGAGAGTAGTGGAGTGGGTCTAATATTGCAAAATTGCCAAGGGATAGCTCCTTTCAGACTTTTGATGGCTCAATAATGGTAAAGTCGTAGATAGGTCTAAAAAGACCCCATTATTAAGACCAAAGCTCCCGAGGTGTGCACCATATCCCACATAGTAGGCTCAACAAAACCGATAATAAATCCTAGTCCCACTTACCCTAATATAATTAACAAAATCAACCATGAATAGAATACTTAAGGATTTATCTTCTTAAGCAAGAAAAGAGAAACCAAATTCTCTGATACCAATGTAATGGAAAGGGCCTATGAACTTTGAGAATAGTGGAATTAAGAGAATTAGAGATAACATTTTTGTGAGACCACTATGAGAGCATAGAGGGTGACTTAATTGATGGTAGCAATATAAACATAGTACTTAATTAACTTGTCATGAACAATACTTTTTCGAGAGAGAGAGAGAGAGAGAGAGAGAGAGAGAGAGAGTTTAGAGAACTTAACAACATTTGAGGATCGGATTTATGTGGAGCCGGTCCCCCTCCAATAGGCTTTTGTATTATAGGTTCTCCCATCAAGAGAGACTTGGTACAATACAATCTTTGTGTTCTTTGTGACCTAGGTGATGCAATGAAGATGGAAAGATTCATGCATCATGAAAATAACATAGAATTTTTAAAAAGCACTAACTATTCCAAGCCTCAGTGCCAAAGCCTCAAACACCTTCGAAGGTGGAAAGAGCTAGGGGGGAATGAGGGTAGGGAAGAGGAAGAAGAAACATTCATAGGAGAAAGAAATAGTTCCTCACTTATCATCATGCTTCTTGCTAGCATACATAATAGCATAGTAACGAAGATGGAGAAGATGGAAAGCCTAAGCATTGATGCATGGCTCTTGGTTGGATTTGCATTTCATAGCCAAGAGTGTTGGCGTAGACTCTCAACTTCTCTACTAGCTTGGAGAAGGAGATGGAGCTCTTGCACTTTGCACTTCACACAATGAGAGTGTGTGTGAGTGTGTGCGGGAGATTATAATTCCCAAGAAACCCCCCTTCTTGCTTTGGTTGACCCTCCCTTGTAGCTCATGCTTGAAGCTCATTGGACCCCTCCAGGCCTAACCAATCACATGCAAGAGGCATATCAAGCAACAAGGGTAGCATTGGGACAAGAGTCCCCATTTCCCCTTTGAGAGAGAGGACTTGATAAATGCAAAAAAAACTAATTAAATTAACTGATTTATCATTAGACCCCTTGGGAGGCCAACCGATAGGCTTTAGGCACACCATGAGGGAAACATGGGTAGGGGCTGGACATGTGTCCTTGCTGCCTCTTGAGGCTTGGGATAACCTTGTGTGTGTGTGTGTATGTGTGTGTGTGTGTGTATGTGTGTGTTTTCTCTCATTCCCCTAGATTTAGGGCTCGCCCCCTCCTTTGTACGAACTTTGTTGACTTTTGGAACACAAGCACCTTAGTCAGCAAGCACGACAAAGCACCTCAACCTTGGGTAGTGTTCCCACAAGAACCTAAAGCTCCTTAGTCGGCAAGCACGACAAGCACCTCAAGCATCTTAGTCAGCAAGCATGACAAGCACCTCAAGCATCTTATTCAGCAAAGCACGAGAAGCACCTCAAGCAGCTTAGTCATCAAGCATGACAAGCACCTGAGTCATCAAGCACGACAAGCACCTCAAGCTTGGGCAGGGTTCCCACATCAAGATTTGCCCTAGCTTACCTAAGGTCAAAGGACCTTCGGAGGTCTTCAATGAAGCTAACCCTTAGGTCTTTAAGCTCCATTGGCTAGCCTTGCTCTTTGATAGATCATCTCTCATTTGGACCCCTTTACCATTGGCCCCGTGTTGAGATAGACCCATAAGCACATGTCTATATTCTAACCCTTGTTCCCGTTTATTATCCCACATTAAATGATCAGTTTAATATGATAAAATCATTTGGGTTAGTTAGATATTATATTTTATGACAACTTCTATGCTTATACAAGGGTTGCATGAGGAGGTAATTCCTACACTTTTGATGAATGTTGAGACTTTGAAAGGTGTCTTTCTTGAGGGTGCTATGTGTGAAGATTTACAGGCTAAAGCTATTTTCCATGATCAAGTTGAAATCCCAGGTAAAAATTTCTCTGATGATACAGCTTCAGATTTTTCCAAGGATCTTTCTGATGGCTATGAAGCTAAAAGGAGTGATGATGGTAAAGCATCATTGATATTGTAGAAAGTTCACATATCTTTTCATTTCCTTGGACAATATGCCAGCTATAACTGGGTTTGGATGCTATTCCTAATGATGCTTATGTTAGTGAGGTTCTAGTTGCAAGTAAAAGGGAAAGAGTTCTCTTTAATTCTTGCTGGTAACGAGCTAAAGTTGCCAAAAGTTTATGGGATGTGGGTTCTGCACTATGCTTCAGGTGAAGATCTTGTATATTGTGGGGCCCATCAATGCTATGTACTCTTAATGGTGTTTGATCTAAGAGATTCAAGGGATCTTCAAAAGTAGGTTCAATACGGATGGTTACTTTTGGGTATGCACAATGATTGCTTCCTATTGGATCCAAGAATAACATACTTGCACCAAAACGTTTTGATGGTGATTGATACAAGAAATGTGTGCTTATGTGGATATTAGGTTGCTCTAGTGTGTTTGGGAAATTTCTTATTATCTCGTTTGATCCCGGGGGATACTAAAGTGCAGCTTGCAGATTCAAAGAAAATCAGTTGTTATTTGTAGCAGATTGCTTAGCACTAAGTTTTTCTTTGTTTGGATTTAAGCTAAGAGGAAAGAGTTTTGGGTTTTGTGGTTAGCAAGCTTACATGGATAGCTTCTAATTGAATTATTTAGACAATTGATGAAGTATCTTTACATCTTTTAAGTTGGTTTTTTTGCCAAAACTTGAAGTAAAGGACTTGATGGCCATTTTGTGTGCAGACAGATTAATGCATACTTGAGCTTGAAAGAGCTCCCTAAATCAAGCTTGATGGTCAAGCCGTGTGCATAATTAACTAGAGAACTTGAGTTTGTCGGGATTCACTAAACATGTTTTCCATAATTGAGTGCTTTGAAGATACAAAATATACGGTTCAAAGATTAGCGATGGGCAACTACCTAATGATTAAGCCAGACCATTGATAGGGTTTCAGCCTTACTTTGTTTTGCATGTACTTACCAGTTATGTGAGGTCGGGGGATGTACTATTGGGAACCTCCATATATAATGTGTGTTCAGAGGGTATTTAAAAAATCCATTTTTAACATATTTAAATGAATAATATGACCCCTTTTTTCAAGATTTTTATGGGAATGGAATATAAAAACCCCTTCTGTTAATGTATCTATGTTAATTTATCTTTAAAAAATTCATTTAAACCCCCCTCTTACTCTGCTGAACTCACGTGGTACATTAACATGATGATATAGTGCACCCCCCTGAGTATGTGAGCTTGATGTTGGCAAGGAGATTTATGTGCTTATAGCAGATGCATATTAAAGAACCGTTGGCACAAACCAGAGGTTGTGTAGGTTTAGAGGGGGTGGATGTCGTGCAGCTCCGCTTCCATGATGGAAAAATAGCAAAAGGATGTAGGTTAAGCCTAATTGAAGCCTATATGATTATTCAACAATAATAAGGGCTTGATAAAAAGCATGCTAAATGCTAAATGTATACCAGATGTGGCTTTAAAGGACCAAAAGTTGTTTTGATGATGCTAAAAAAGAGTATGATTGAAGTGATCACAAATGAGAGTTTATGGACTAGAATTTTATAGTGCTTGAAGATCCCTACATGCTGGTCTTTATGGACCATCAATTAGAGCCACAATGAGGAAGTTCTGCTAGTTTCAAGTTTGAGTGCATTACAAATCTGAGACGGATGGGGCAGGTGGTGCCAAATGGTCAAAGATGGTTCTAGCATATAGATGTAAAGTGCTCATCTTATGGAGCGTGTCGATATTTTAAGATTGTTGTTTGGAGTTACGGTTGTCGAGTTATTAGGCAGATGAAGTTTCATTGGAGGCTAGTTCCGTGTTGAGTTGGTCACCTCAATCAGTGTTCCATCTGGGATTTTTTGGGGTTTGACCAAGTTCTAGAATGTGGTATGCACTATATAAAGTCAATAAGAATTGATTATACAACAATCAGAGTCCAGATTAGCAAGAAAATGTGAGTTGAAGTCGACGTCAGTTATTAACAATGAGGTGCCAGATGACTTTTCTTTGTTTTGGTTGCTTCGATTGGAAGGCTCGAGAAGGTGAAAAAGCGGCAAAGGCCGAGTGGATTGAAGTTTGTGTGATAGTAAGTAGGAATTTGCGGCTTGGTCACTGGATTACCATGCATCATTTGGCAGGGTCTGAAAGCAATGAGAAAAATGAGTTCATGCTTGTTCTAGTGACTTTGGAAGCCTTGGAGGGGCAAGGCAAGCAAATAATGCCATGGCAAGGCTGCTTAATCCCACATGCGCACTTGAAAGACTAGTGAGGAGACAAGTTTATCAAGTGTGTGTAGAGAAGGGGAGAGTTCCAAGGGGTGTGCATGAAAAGCATTGTCGGAATCTATAAGGGTATGCTCGTGTGATTGCCCCCAATAACCACAATTTTTTGTTCAAAGAAAAGAAGAGAGGGCAATGATGACAACGCTGCCCCTCCACAAAAGCTCTAGGATTAAGTTAGTTTTTTTTATAGAGTGTGATATAGCATGCAAAGCTAGGGAAAAAGGAGAAGAAAAAGGAGAGCGCTGTCGAGAGAGAGATAGAAAAGAACAATAAGAAGAAAGAAGAAGAAGAATAAGAGAGGAAAGAAGAACAGAAGGAAAGAAAGAAGAAGAAGAAAAAGAAAGAAGAAGAAGGAAAAGAAAGGAGAAAGAAGAAGCAGGAGGAGAAGAAAAAGAAGAAGGAGAATAAGGGGGGTTCTGGGGGAATCTCACTCTTTTTTAGATTTTGGCATTGAAGATCTTAAGGAGTAGTTCGAGAAGAAGGGAAATTGAAACAAGAAGAACGACACGGAGAGGAGCTATATCATCGTTATAGAAGCAAGCAAAGGAGAACCAAGGGAGTGATCAGGCTTTTTACGATCGTCAATGTTCATTATCGACGTCGGCACTCTTTTTCTCAAATAATTCAATCTTAACCATCACCATCATCAGCTTCAACTTTGATAATCTTATTGATAGGTCATGGTGTCGTTAATGGCCCGCTTAATCTTTGTAGAGCTTAAACTCCTTAGTTTTTAGTTAACCCAAGTGACAACGTTGTTAACGGCCCGCCTTTGCTATTGATGATTAATTTGTACTCAAAATTTCATCTAAGCTGTCGTCTTCTATGTATATCTTGGGTATGATAGGATGGAAACAATCAGATGCCTGATCTGTGGTATTCATCACTACTCTTGGCTTTTTTATTAACTTCACGGGTTCTAATTTAGCTTTAGGAATCTCAGTTATCTTTCCAGGATTGTGTCTTGGTGGGACCACTGGTGTTGGAGCTGGAACCTCTATCCAACCCTCTGGTTTTCCTTTCCGGTGACTCTAACAAAGCTTGGGCTGTTTGAATCATCTTTTGACACATCTTCGGCCTTTGCTTTTCCAACTCAATGTTAAGTATGGAGCCTGATTTACCCTTGTAATTTTCTGTGGTAAAAGCGCACATTTGTAAGGCCCCCATTATGAGGAGAAGCCGTCGTGCGTGAAGGAAAATCACTCACCGAAAACCAAAATTTTCATGGACAAGAATCAGAGGCAACTTTCAAGGCCTCGGGGGCGGAGGCCCCTGAGACATTTTTTTCCCCGGAATATTCTTTTTCGCCGGAATATTATGGCCGGACGGCGGCCGGAAAGTGGTCGGAAAACAACCGGTCGGTTGGCCGGTGGCCGGTGGCCGAATTCAAAAGCGGACTTGTCTTCTCAAGGGCGGCCACACATGGGCGGATTGGAGGGTCCGATTTGGACTTATTCGCACAAGGGCGGCTACACATGGCTGTCTCTCATAAGAGAGGGTAGCCCTTTTGGCCTATAAAAGGAGGCCATTTCTACACACATTTCATAGTGTGAAGTTGATGCAACAAGGTGAGTGTGAGGTGGTGAGAGTGAAGCAAGGCGGGAGCTCCATTAAGGGTATAATCCCTTTGTAAACTACTTCTTGTTTTGAAGTACTAAAGCCATTGAGTGGCTGCTTTCCCGTGGACGTAGCCCACATTGGGTGAACCACGTATATCGTGTGTACTCTCTCTCTCTCTCTCTACTCTATAATCTCGTGTATGTAAATCTGTCTCTCTCCATTAAGTAATCTACTCAATTATTTATTTAGCTACGTCTTATTTTCTAACAACTGGTATCAGAGCAAGGTTTGCTTGTAGCTAAATTATCTCAAGGAAAGATTTCCTTGAATTGAGTGGGAGTTATGGCGGAGGAAGGGAAGCTCAAGATTGAGAAGTTCAACGGCAAAAACTACCAACATTGGAAGATGCAAATTGAAGACTATTTCTACCAGAAGGACCTCTATTTGCCACTAGGCGGTCTTGCGAAGAAGCCCGCAACAATGGCAGATGAAGCATGGATTTTCCTTGATCGAAAGGCACTGGGAACAATCCGGTTAAGCTTGGCGTCAATGGCGGCCTTCAATGTTTCGGAGATGAAGACCACGGAGGACTTGATGAAGTCACTTGATGACTTCTACGAGAAACCATCGGCATCCAATAAGGTATTTCTTATGAAGCGCTTGTTCAATCTAAAGATGGCAAAGAATGGTTCAGTTGCAGAACACCTAAATGACTTTAACACAAACATAAGTCAACTTCGATCAGTGAAAATCAATTTCTATGACGAAGTGCGAGCTCTCCTTATACTATCACCTCTACCGGATAGTTGGGACAGCCTTGTGATGGCTGTAAGTAATTCTATCTCTGGCACAAGTACTCTTAAGTTTGATGATGTTGTGGGTGTTCTCCTAAGCGAGGAAATGCGAAGGAAAAGCACAAGAGAATCATCAAGTGCTGCACTATCAGTGGAAACAAGAGGAAGGCTTAAGGAGAGGTTCAAAAACCAAAAGGGTCGTGATCGCTCAAGGCCGAGCAAGTCACGCACAAAGTCAGTTCTTGAATGTTGGAACTACGGCAAGAAGGGCCACGTCAAGAAGGATTGCTGGTCCAAGAAGAAGAAGGAGACAGAGTCTCAAGACAACAAGCCAACATCGGAGGCCAATGTGGCAGGTAAAGTAGAGCAAGATGCTCTAATTCTCTCATTAGACAATGTGTCTAATTCCTGGATAGTAGATTCCGGGGCTTCATTCCATGCGACACCACACAAGCAACATTTCCAAGACTACACCAAAGGTAATTTTGGTTATGTATACTTGGGAGATGATGAAGCTTGTGAGATTGTCGGCAAAGGTACAGTTTCTGTCAAAACTGCTAACGGAAATGAATGGAAGCTTAAAGATGTTAGGCATGTTCCTTCTCTTCGCAAAAATTTGATCTCTACAGGACAATTGGACGATGAAGGTCACAACATTGCATTCAGAAACAAACGGTGGAAGATCTCAAAGGGATCTTTGGTGGTTGCCAAGGGAGAAAAAGTCGGTACACTTTACTTGTGTACTGTTAGCACGCAACCTTTAGCTTGTGCAGCAACTACAAAAGTTGACAGTGCGGTGTGGCACTACCGACTTGGGCATGTGAGTGCCAAAGGAATGCAAATCCTTCAAACAAAGAAGCTTCTACCAGGTTTGAAAGAAGTGGACTTAGAGTTCTGTGAAGATTGTGATTATAGTAAACAAAAGAGGGTAAAATTTCAAAAATCAGGAAATGAAAGAAAAAATAAAAAACTTGAGTTGGTTCATTCTGATGCTTGGGGTCCTGCAAGTACACCATCACTTGGTGGCTCATTGTACTATGTGACATTCATAGACGATGCGACTAGAAAAACATGGGTTTATGTCATGAAGAATAAATCCGATGTATTTTCCATATTTCAAAGGTGGAAAACCTTTGTGGAGAATGAAACAGGTACCAAGGTTAAATGCCTCATATCCGACAATGGAGGCGAATATTGCAGCCAAGCTTTTGAAAGCTTTTGTGCTAGCAATGGCATTCGGAGGCAAAGGACAATCCCAAGGACACCTCAACAAAATGGGATTTCGGAAAGGATGAACAGGACAATCATGGAACGAGCACGAAGCATGCGGCTACATGTAGGCCTACCGCTTGAGCTTTGGGTGGAAGCTATAAGTACGTCTGTGTACTTAATCAATTGGTCACCCTCAACGGCATTGGATGGGGGAGTTCCAGAAGAGGCATGGAC
This sequence comes from Adiantum capillus-veneris, assembly GCF_014529385.1. Taxonomy (NCBI): domain Eukaryota; kingdom Viridiplantae; phylum Streptophyta; class Polypodiopsida; order Polypodiales; family Pteridaceae; genus Adiantum; species Adiantum capillus-veneris. The sequence goes on from NW_028221714.1 coordinate 41,597, forward strand.
AGGTAAACTGGTGAATTATGCATTTCTCAAAGTGTTTGGGTGTGAGGCTTTCATGCACATAGATAGAAGCATAAGATCAAAGTTAGATGCAAAGTCCAAAAAGTGTTTCTTCATTGGCTATGGAGAAGGAGACTTTGGGTATCGCCTATGGAATCCTGAAGATGGTAAAATCTTAAGGAGTAGGGATGTAATTTTTAACAAACAAAATATATACAAAGATTACTTGGAAAGAAAACAAACAAAAGAAACAGGTGATGAGTACATGGAGCTTGAGGACGGTGAAGACTCAAGGACTGCAAACGGTGACAATGTGCAACAACGTCAACCAAATGAGGAGCCTCAACCTATTCCCCGAAGATCTACAAGAGCAAGTAGACCTCCAAAAATTTTTGTTCCTTCCTTCAACCATCTCTTGATCTCAGATTCTGGAGAGCCGGAATCATATGAAGAAGCTATGCAACATGAATCCAAAGAAGAATGGACGAAGAGCATGCAAGTGGAGATGGACTCACTACATCGCAACCAAACATGGGAGTTGGTTGAGTTGCCTAAAGGTAAGCGGGCACTTCAAAACAAATGGGTGTACAAGCTAAAGGAAGAAGAAGGTGGGAAGAAAAGGTACAAGTCTAGGCTTGTGGTAAAAGGTTTTTCTCAAAAGAAAGGTATTGACTTCAGCGGTAGGTTCTCTAATGTATGCTATGGTCTGGACAAGGCCAGACATTGCACATGCAGTGGGAGTTGTGAGTAGGTTCATGGACAACCCAGGTAAAGAGCATTGGCAAGCTGTGAAGTGGATACTTAGGTATCTAAAAGGGACAACAACAAATGCTTTGTATTTTGGAGGAACTGATATTTTTCTAGAAGGGTATGCTGATGCAGATATGGCAGGTGACAAAGATACTCGAAGGAGCACTACTGGATATGTGTTCACGGTTGGAGGCTCAGCAATAAGCTGGGCTTCAAAGCTACAGAAAGTGGTTTCACTTTCTACCACGGAAGCAGAGTATGTAGCAATGACGGAGGCAAGCAAAGAAATTATGTGGCTTCACAGATTCTTAGAAGAGCTTGGATTCAAACAAGACAATTGTGTCTTGTACAGTGATAGCCAAAGTGCTATCCATCTTGCGAAGAACTCAACCTTTCATTCAAGGACAAAGCACATTGAGGTGAGATATCACTTCATACGCACTCTTTTGGAAGAGGGACAACTAAAGCTAGGAAAGGTGCATACAAGTGAAAATCCTGCAGACATGTTTACAAAGGTGGTCAACAAGGAGAAGTTGAGCTTTTGCTCATCTTCAATCGGCATTCAAGGATAAGAAGCCAGAATGGAAAGCAGTCACAGGTTTGGTTTGGAGATAAGTCTCCAAGTGGGAGATTGTTAAGTATGGAGCCTGATTTACCCTTGTAATTTTCTGTGGTAAAAGCGCACATTTGTAAGGCCCCCAATATGAGGAGAAGCCATCGTTCACTCACCGGAAACCAAAATTTTCACGGACAAGAATCAGGGGCAACTTTAAAGGCCTCGGGGGTGGAGGCCCCCGAGACTTTTTTTCCCCCCGGAATATTCTTTTTCGCCGGAATATTATGGCTGGACGGCGGCCGGAAAGTGGTCGAAAAGTGGTCAATGGCCGATGGCCAGTGGTCGGAAGTCAATGGCCGATGGGCGGTGGCCGAATTCAAAAGCGGACTTGTCTTCTCAAGGGCGGCCACACATGGGCGGATTGGAGGGTCCGATTTGGACTTATTCGCACAAGGGCGGCTACACATGGCTGTCTCTCATAAGAGAGGGCAGCCCTTTTGGCCTATAAAAGGAGGCCATTTCTACACACATTTCATAGTGTGAAGTCGATGCAACAAGGTGAGTGTGAGGTGGTGAGAGTGAAGCAAGGCGGGAGCTCCATTAAGGGTATAATCCCTTTGTAAACTACTTCTTGTTTTGAAGTACTAAAGCCATTGAGTGGCTGCTTTCCCGTGGACGTAGCCCACATTGGGTGAACCACGTATATCGTGTGTACTCTCTCTCTCTCTACTCTATAATCTCGTGTATGTAAATATGTTTCTCTCCATTAAGTAATCTACTCAATTATCTATTTAGCTACGTCTTATTTTCTAACACTCAACATATGGGTATGCCATCCATCTTTGTTTTTTTAATATGGTTATTCTTAAGCCGTACCTCATAAGCTTTGATAAGTGCGTCTAGAGGTTCATTCACTTTTTCAACTAGTATGGATACTCCCGAACTTGCATTGTTTGGTTCCTCATTCTTCTCAGGCACTACAACTTTTGGATTTGCAACCTAGGACTAGTTTGATTCTCAAGTCTTTTTAATATGTGCCTAGTTTGTTTTAGCACCTCAAGTAGAGTTGTCTGTTCATGTTCCTTCCTATCTTTCATGCGTACTTTCCTAGCCTTCCAAGTGTGTCATTGGCTTTTTCATTCACAATACTAGGCACATCTGTTCTAGGTTCCTCAATTGTTGGTTTTTCCATTTCTTTTTGAGCTTGCACTCTTGTGACAACTTGCATAGGTATCACAGTTTCATTTTCAAAACCACTTCTTGACAAGATTGTCTCTAATATATTTAGCATAGTTTTCACCATTTTATTTGGGTTTTTCGGGAAATCATTAATCAAATGAGTGATGCCACAATCTCCCGTTTTTCACTTGAGGAGCATTGGCCACAACATTAGGTTGATCAGTAGGAAAATCTCTAGTTAAATGGTCTCCATGACACTTGAAACAAGGTCCAAGAGTTTTGTGTTTTCTAGGTTGTTGAGCATATGGTCTTTGGGGATATGTGTTGAGTTTAGCCTCATCCTGATTATCTATGAATGGTAGTGTTCCCTGACTTAGAGTAAACCTTTCACTCTACGCTACGTTGCCCAATATTGACTGGGGATTACTAGAGGATGAAACATCATTCTCCTGCTCATATGACTCCATGATCCTTGATAAGTAAGGATCACATGCATGGTGGGGTTTGTAGTTTATCTATTTGTAATACATCTAAATTTGCATTGGATTGTTCTCTTCCTTGTACTACATATCTCACCACTGCCTGTCGGTGGCACTTGATGGCCCAACACTGGTCTTGGCCCCTCTACTCATGGGATATGGTTTTTCTGGTCCTGATACACACCTTGGTCGTGGAAGTGCTGGTCTATTTTGTTGATGATGAGGACTTATTGGCATGCTTGCCTGGTACTGAGGGTTAGGCTGATAAGGCCTTTCCCTAACTTGTCCTCTACTGAATAGTAACATTTCTCAGTTGTAAGGTTTGTCCACTTGCTCTCAATGGCACACCACTTCTTCTTAGGATATGGCTATGGAAACATGGACCATTGTTGCATCGTAGGATGGTCTCCTCCACATGTGAAGCATTGCCTCAACGATAATAGTGTGATTTTGGATTCCCAAATTTTACCCTTTTCTTCTCAAGAGCTCTTTTTCAAGCTGCTCAATATTCATCGATGACTGTTGCAGTGCTGTCATCTTTGCTATATTTGATCTGCTTTCTGTTGAATGAGAATCTATTGAGATAGCTTCCACATCTTGTGATACTACTCCATAGTTATGCAGTTGTCTTCTAGGTAGATAGCATCTTTTGTGACCTCATCTAAAGTCACGCATTTTTTCAAGTGCATATCCTTCTTGAGGTGCTTGTTCTTAAGCTCCTCAATGAAAAACACTACTTGGAAATCTTTCTAAGGTTTCTCACATGGTGGGCACATCTCAATGTATTTCTTGAATTGCAAGGTGGCCTCTCATACTTTTTCATTACTCAACAAAATTCTAAAATAGCACTTCTATGTTTCCACAATCTTCCTTTTTCAAATGCTAGAACCAAGTAAGGGTTGTGACTTTCAGGGTTAATCCTAAACCTTCAAATTGGATGCGGAAATTTGTGGCGTACTCAGCTCTCAATACCTACTTGAATGATGTTGAATGTGCATGGGGATCTCCAGATCCATTGCACTTCAATGCCATGCATTTTGCAATTTGAGACGGATGCATGAGCCTTGGCTAAGTAACATATCTCATCTCTCCCGAAGCTCTTGAAAAAGCTTCCTCATAAGGAGGCGCTACCACTCTAGGTGTAGCTCCCGATGCTTCTCTCATAGTCACAATTGACATTACTCACTCAATATGGTGTGGCATAAATGACCTTGTAACAATTGTATATCCATTTTGACAGGTTTTGATTTTGACAAGTGACTCCTCATCCAAGAATTTGGAACTTCTAGTGCTCTTGATCCTATCCTATAGGTGCTCTCTACATGGGGTGTAATCTTTGTGACTGTATCCATAAAACTTACCTCTTTCTCAGTCAGCTTTTTATGAGCCATTTGATTCAAAGAAATGATAGAAAATACTCAGGAAAGCTTTTCCATCTCTTTCATATATGCATATCTATACTCGTGCCCCTTGTTTTCTACCAAAATAGGTCATTTTCTCATTTCAAACTGGTAGACATAAATGTACATCTATTTGATGTTAATAAGTTTTATTATGCTCATGTCTTTCTTGATGTAAAGGTTTTTCCACTTCCCTTTTCATCAACTGCCACACTAGAATCATCCACAAGAACTCTCTCAAGCTCCTTCATGTCTATAAATCTAGCTCTTAGATCATTCTCTAGAGGAGGTCTCTCAATTCCTTCGACAATTTTGTCAACCCCTCTCTCGTCAATGGTCTCCATTTTTAATAGCCTCAACTTGCTCCCGATACTCAAGGTTTCCTTAGTCTTCACTAACATATCATTATGATAGATTTCCACATAAATCCTTTCTCCTTTACCAGTAGTGTAATGGTAGTACATCTGCATGGTTGGTGGAATTTTTGGTTTCCTTGTGGTACCAGCCCCATTTCCCTCACTATGATAACACCTCTCTAGTACTCTCTTAGCCATAAGGATAGTGAAAGCTTGTTTGGAAGAAGTGTCAGAGACTACCTCTTCTTGAACAGTCGATATGTGTTCTAAGTTAACCTAATTGAAACTCTCTTCAGTAGACCCGCCACTTACCTGATCTCTCAGCAGTCTGGCACCCGCAGTCTGGCACCTGACCTATACCAAGCTCTCAATTTCAAGAAGATGAACATTATGGCAATTTGAAACATGGGTTGTTACCTATAATTCTTTGGACCCCTTGGAACTTCCACCCCACTCCAACTCTCCTCGTGCACCAATCTCCTTGCATGTACATGACTCAACACAAACTGAAGCACTGAGGGAGTTATGTCAAGCTAGAAAATTGTGTGTACACAACTTTAATCGACAACAAGACTTCATGCAAAATTTCCTTGATCAAAGGGCCTACTATTACTCTACAAGACTCTCTTCAATGTGTGGAACCAAAATTTGTCAAAAATTTGTGCTCCTTGCTCTCTGGAGGAAAAAATCACAATTTTCTCTTGCCTTTTAACTTAAAAGCTAATTTTCACTCTATCTCTCTCACAAGCATACCACACGCTCCCAAGAATTTAATCATGCACCAACCCCAACCTGTAGGCTTGTCTCAGGTGGCCACTTGACCCGCTTTTGGTCCACTTCCCAAATAAAAATTGGTCTAATCTCATGCACACTAACTTAATTCAAGATTTGAATCTATGGATGTGTTACTTGCATTGAGTTCCTATGGTGCAGGTGTTGGCCCATATCCCTTGAGATAGCAAAAAGTCAGGAAAAAATCACAATTTTCTCCCAGCATTATAGTGAAAATTCCTAAATGTGATTTCAACTTGATAGGTGTGATGCTTACCTCAAGGTAGACTTTGGTACAAAACTTAGTAAACAATTCCCCTTTTAGTACAAACTAAGAAAAAAATTGTGTTTTTTTCCTTCACTCCTACTTATGGCCACTCTTTGCAAATGTGGTGAACTCTAAAGTATTCTATCCTCTTTCAAGAGTATACTTACCAATTTTCACCCCACTTGGACAATTTATTTGACCTCAATCTCAGTTTTAACAATTTCTCAAGTCTAAAAGCTAGCTTTTGACTTTATACTCATTCTTGATGCACAAGTTCACTTTTGACTAGATGGGTGACTTTCTTGGACGGTGAATGCATGCCCCAAATCCTGGAAACTTTTGAGCTCAAGATCTAGAAAAACAAATCGTGATTTTTTCCTAGAATCTCCTAGAAATTCTCTTTTTAGTCTTTTTCCAAGTCTATTGCTTTTATACCACTCTTTTAATCGTAACAACTAGCCTATAGCTTATTTTAGCCTTGTAGGTTGGAGTCAATAAGAATTTAGCCCTCTTGACACCAAGAAATTGGCTTTTTCTCACACTCTATTTTAGCCTTGTAGGTTGGAGTCAATAAGCATTTATCCCTCTTGACACCAAGCAATTGGCTTTTTCTCACACTCTATAGATAAACTTGCAACTAATCTTCATACATGTGTTTAATCAAGGAAGTTAAACTCACAGGTCAAATCACAAGTACAATATTGTCTCCAATTCAACTTTACAAAAAAAAATTGCAATTTTCTTCTACAAAGGCTGATGACCAACTTTTTGAAAAATTTGATTGTGGTTGTGCATTCATAAGTGCCCTAAGTCACAAGTTTGCAAAGATGCACTATTTTCTTTTGGAATTTCATCGATTTTAAATCCGAAACAATAAATATATTTTCAGTAACATGCAGATCAAAAATGATAAGAGTACTTGTCAAAAAAATTGTACTTACTCTACTCCTACAACAAAAGAAACCAATTTAAAAACAACCTCAAGATACTCAAACAAACAACTCTCTACGTGAACTCTAAAATTTTTATGTTTTCTTGCATTTTTCTTGCCTAGTGCAAACGTCACCGCTTTGACAACCAATGAAGCCTTACACCAAGATCTAACCCTATCAAAAACACTTACCTTAACTGTATAACACTCTTGTAGCACAAAACTCACCACAACAAAACAAGGAGCAAGGAAACCCTGATCTCCTCTTCTTCTAATCTATCCTATCTACTAACCTACCTAAGGAAACTCTATCAAACACATATGTGTTGACACTAGTCTAGGTATTCATTCCCCAAAAACGGCACCAATGTCTTGGTACCCAATGCTCAACATCTATCACATCTCAAAAAGAGATGAAACCAAGACCAAAATGTCAATCCTAGGAAGCAAGTGACTTGACTAGGGCATGGAGGCATGCCCAGAGGTTGAACACAATACACTTCGCTTTGATGATCAATGTACATTCTATCTACAAAAAGATAGAATTCTTTCCTCTAATCCCTTCACACATCCACGTGCAAATCCACTAGCAAAACAACTCCAAATGAATCCAAACATAATAGGAAACATCCTTACACTATCTCGAACATATCTTGGTCATGAGACTTACAATCTGAGCACTTAGGAAAAATGCAATTTTCTTCAGCAGACTAACTATAGGTCACCAACTCAAATATTGAGAATGCCTACTAGGTTCTCCTAAATATTGGGAACCTTGTATAATCAGCAAAATCTCAATACAACACTTGGGTGGTGAGATAAGTCTCTTGGAAGGTTAAGGAAGTCGATGCTTGGATCTCACAAAGTGATTGCAATGTAGATATCCATAGGTAGTTCTCAATGAGACTAGAACAATAGTTCCCTCAAAATTTTGATGCGACAACTGTGTGATTCAATGCAAAGAGATAAGCTCACAAGTAGAAACACACAACATACAAAAGAAAACCGTATTTGCTTCTTAAGTCCTAGACACCCTAGCGGGGAGAGAAAACCACAGAGCAAGAGGTATATGAGGGTGAAAAGAAGTACTTCTTAAGCAAAGAGGCAATATTTTCTAGTATGCTTACTCCATGAGAAGGCTTTAGACATGGCTATATTAATGGTTAAGGATAAGAAGAAGAAGATCTTCCATGTATTCCCCTGCTTAGGTTTGCATCCATAGCCAAGTGCTTGAGCATAAGTTCCCATGTGAGAGGGATAGAGAGAGAGAGATTTCTTGCTTTGCCACAATGAGGACTTGCAAAAATGAGAGAGAGAGAGAGAGAGAGAACTCCAGAATTCTCAAGATCCCCTCTTTTGTCTTCTTGGACACTTGTCAAAGTTCTCACCAAAGTTCTCAAAAGGTTGATACAATCTGCTCACATCACACAAGAGCTTGGAACTTGATACAAGGAAAGACTTGACTTTACAAGAACATGGCTAGATAACCAAACAAGAACTAGAATGTGACTTACCTTGCATGAGCCTCATAACTAGAGTTGGAAAGACTGAGGGGCTTGTATCAAAGACGTTGTCAGAAGTTTTTTGGAGCAAGGGATTGCGCATATGTACATATACATGCATGGTGCATCAAATAAAGAATTGCCCATTTTTCAAAGCCAGGTGGTTACGTGGGGCCCACATGTGTACAGGTAGGACAGGGTGTACATAGTGCATCGATTTTCACTACTACCAGTACCACTGTGTTTTTTCTACAATAAGGAGGAGTTGGTAATGCGTAAAACTTCTCGAGGAAGCCATCCACGGGCTGACGACATGAGGTAAGCAGGTGCGTCAGATGGCATTGAGTGGCGTCAGGAGGTCGACCGGGGTCAATACTTGCACGTGGAGAAGTATGGACACGACGTGGGTGTTTTCTTGTGATACTTATGCACAAAGGTCATCATGAAGACCACTTTTTGGGGCCACTTCACGTGGTTGCGGGATGCATTTTCTGGAAAAACTGAGCGCCAGGTGTGCGGATGATGCAAAAAGGTGACAACTATGCACTGCGAGGTCAGTTTTTGGCCTGTTCGGGGTCCGTTTGAGGTCATCTAAAAGGCCACGGGTGGCCAACTAATAAAGCTATGTGTGGGAAATGAAAAAACTGAGAGAATACCAGAAAAAACGTGGAGAAGAGAGGAAGAACATCCGCAAGTGTGTTTTTGCTGTTTTTGGAGCATTTTTTGGCCCTAAACTGCTCATCCGAGGTCGGATTTGAGCACTTTGACATTGTAGATTGGGGTTTTTGGGCGTTCCGGACGCAATGGCGCTGTCCATTTTCCCAAATTCTTCACAGAGTTTTTGATGTTTTTTTGTGTAATCTTCTCCGGTGAGTGAAGCCTCTGCTTAACTTTGTGGTTGTATCTGGTATATTTCCTCAATACTCTGTAAACTATTTGTCCCATTGGTGTTGGGCTGAGCTTCATTAAGTCTAAACAATAGCAATTTGCCTCCTTTGAGCTGAATTGAGAGAGTGTGTGTGAGTGTGTATGTGTGAGTGTTGAGTGGGCAAGTGAAAAATCTCTCTCTTCTCACTCCGTCTGTGTGTTTCCTGTCTCGGCCAGGCTGGTTGTGTAAGCCGAGTGGTGCCCCATAATGTGTGTGTGTATCATCCCAAGAGTGTGTTTCGGGTCATTGTAGAGGCGTTGTGTGTGTTTCCATCCCGCTCACATTCTTTTGGCGCCCCCACGGAGGATCTTCTTCGAGTACCTTCTGCTTCGAACTTTAAGCTTCGAGATTCGGGGCTACAGGTTACAGGTTACAGGTTACAGGTATAGGTAGAGGTGATTCACACAAGTACAGGTAGCTGGAGTACAGTGATATACTAGCAGTGATGTCACTTGCAGTTGTTGTGGGTATGCATCACTTGGCGCCTATTTGAGCGCATTGTCTTCTCGATTGTACGTTACTTGTGGAAACTACCATTGTACGCATTTGTGGACCATACTTGGTTGTATTTGGCAGTCCCAGCCATTTCTCAGACTTGGTCTGGAAGATAGTCATTTCTAAGACTTGACTATACGCGATTTGCATTAGCCTTCGTGTGAGGGTCAATAGAGTGAGGTTTTTATTGAGCTGGGGGATTCTCAAATGTGGAGATCCTTTCGGTGATACAGGTAGCTAGAGCACCCTTTTCGTGACCTCTCCATAGGCTATGTACTAGTGAGTCCTATTTGATGCTCGGGTTCTATTGTTGATAGTTTATGCATATATATACAGTCTATATTTTGGGTTCCTACCGCTCTACTTCTGGGGAAACTCTGTCAAAATTTTTCCAAGTTATGATGGCTGGTTTCTTGGTCTTTTGAGCCATTTATGCTGTTATGCTGCTGAAATTTTGGCAAAATCAGAGGTTAAGTCAGGTGTGCCTTCTTGGGAGCTTCATGGTTGGCTTTAATGGATTATCAAAATGGCCCTCAATTCACTCCTTTTCATTTAACTCAAAGAATCCAGATAAATGTTCATGTGTCCAGGAAGATTTTTTTCCAGTAGCGCATAGTCTTTATGTTCGGGCCAATTAGATTACGAGAGATCCTGGAATGTCCTTTGCCTGTTGTTATTCCGATGATTAACTATGAAAACTCATTTGATGTGCATGTGTTTGTCCTTATCTAAAGTTGAGCTCCATTGAAGTTTCTGGGGATTGGGTAGTCAAAAGTTTTGGGTTCTTGCACGTGTGTTCAAAGGGGTTCTCAAAGCATTGTAACTTGGGTAGCCATGGCTTTCTCTTATCCGGAGTTTCATGGAAGAAGTGATGAAGATGTGGAAGATTTTTTGGAAAAGATGGAGGTTGCCTACATTAGCAACCAGATTCATGACCATGCACAGATGTTACGTCTTCTCCAAATTTGTTTGAAGAGTGATACACGAGTCTAGTCCAAAGTGTTTGAAGAGGAGTTGCGTGCAGCGGATCCACCTGTAAGATTGAGTTGGGACAATCTGAGGCATGGGTTGGAAGTGGAGTTTGTGAAGATAGAAGATCCTGACAAAGTGTGGCAAGAAGTACAAGGTTTGCTGCAAAAGGAAGGTGAGCCAGTAGATGCGTACATACGTAAGTTCTCATTGGCATGGGAGCGGATGTGCAAGGCCTAAGCACCACAGGTACCCCCGCCTGACATGATGAAGAAGGACAGGTTCTTGGCTGGTCTTTGGGAGAATATACGTTGTAGAGTGGAGCTAAAGAAGCCTAGGACATATGAAGATGCACTAGAGGTAGCAAGGAACAAAGAGTGGAAGTTGAGGAAAATGAGCGAGTTAGAGGTGGAGTCTTTGCCCATGAGGTATGAATTTCATCCTATAGAGTCTTCACAAGGTCGCATGTCAGGGGTTCATCATGAACCAGTGGTTCCTGTTACTACTCAGGTTATGCCAGCAGTGGTCACTACATCGGTGCAAGATGATGGGCTAAGGCAAGACATGAGGCAAGTGGTAGATTTGATGAAGAATCTCAGCCTAAACATGCTAGGTCAAGTGGGAAATAATCGAGGTCGAGGGAGGTTTGCAAATCAGCCAGGAGGTGAAGAAAGGCCTAGGAATGGTGTTGGACAAAGCAATGGTAGGTTTTGGAGGCAAACGCCCACATGTTATAATTGTGGAGAGTTTGGTCACATCAGCCCGCAATGTGATAAGCCACCAAGGATGGGGGGAGACATGTATCCATTGCCACCAAACTAGGTCAAATGATTATGGCATCGAAATTAAGGGAGACGAAGGAACCAGTGGACTGACCCAGGAGGAAAAGAGAAAGACAAAAGTGCTAAGTGTAGTCACCTTGGAGAAGGCATCAAAGCTAGAGGATACATTAGTGATGCCTATTGGGAAGAGGACCACAGAGGATAAGGAAGGAAGAAGTGCCCCGGGTCCTAGTAAGAAGAAAGGAAAGAGCCATGAAAGCGAGGATGTCAAGGCCAAGAGGAAAAGGAGAGCTCGTCGAAAGTTTCATGTTTCAGATTTTCCACTAGGGGATGGGAAATTAAGCTATGACTTGAAGGAGGATCTGACGAGCAGAAAGGCAGATGTTACTTTTGGGCAGCTTATAGAGATGGTGCCTAAGCTAAAGTGAGAGTGGAAGAGGATGGTTAACCCAATCGAGAAAGAGCCAGAGAGAGGTTCAATAAAGGTGTTGGAAATGGATGAGCTACCAGACATTTGTCCAATAGTAGATGTGTGGCATAAAAGGAAAAATTTGGGACAAGGTTATGTGGATGGTGGAGCCCAAATATGCATCATAACACACTCATGCATTGAGAAGATGGGTCTGGGGTGTTAGGTTTTCGGATCAGATTGGAAAACCATCAAAAAGTAAAATGCTTGGGTGTTGTAAAGAGCTTAGAAGTGGAGGCATATGATGCAAAGGCAGTGGTTGATTTTCATGTGATGCTAGCAGGGTTGGGATTATATCCTATTATACTGGGCAGACCATGGTTACGTGCAGTGGGAGCTGTTTAAGATTGGTGACATGGTACGATTAGCCTCTATGGAAAGACAGGTACCAAGAATCTTTATAATATGGACATAAGGAAACGGTTAGAGGAGCTTTATGAAGATGAGGATGAGTCTAGTGATGAAGACTCTTCCACGGTGACAGATGAGGACAGTGATAGCACTACCAGCAGTGATGCGCATGCTGATGTTGCATTTCTTTTGATGGACAAAGAAATCCAAGAGTTTGGTTTAGTTGCATTTGCGAATGAGGTTGAAGATGAAAGTGAAGGGCCTTATGAATTGATTGAAGGGCTGATGCAAACCAAGGTTGAGTTGTCAAAGAAGCAGGAGTTGATGACACAAATGATCAGTGGAGACCACAGAATGGGTGAGTCCAGTTGTAGTCAGTCCAAAGAAGGATGGGAAGTGGAGAATTTGTGTAGATTTTAAACCCTTAAATGTAGCCACTAAGAAGAACCCATATCCTCTTCCATTTATCGATCAGATCTTGGATTCAGTGGTAGGTTATGAGAGGTACAGTGTGTGTGATGGTTTTTTCGGCTATTTTCAATTGAAGATTGCTCTTAAAGACCGCACAAAGACCACTTTTATTACGCCATGGGGCTACTATTGCTACATAGTATTGCCATTTGGGTTGTCAAATGGACCTTCCTTCTATCAAGAGAGAGTAAATTGGGTGTTGGAACCATTCATTGGTAGTTGTGTTAAAGCTTTTATGGATGACTTCTGTGTTTATAGCAGTAGGGTTGAACACCATGAGAAGCTGCAGATGGTATTGGCTCAATATGATGAATGTGGAGGACAACTAAATCCCAAAAAATGTCATCTAGCACAGCCAAGGGTGAAGTTATTGGGCCATATGCTGTCAGAAAATGGCATTGAGGCTGATCCAGATAAGGTTAAGTCTATTATTCTTCTTCCAGCACCTAGGAGTACGAAGCAATTGGCAACTTTTATACACAAAGTGAAGTACATGGCACAATTTATTCCATTGTCTTCGCAGCTTCTTTATCCATTACAGCAAGTGACAAAGCATGATCCATTGCAATGGGATGACAAGTGTGAAGAAGTGTTTCAAGAGGTGAAAGAGGTGTTAGGGGGGTTGTCAGCCATGCAGGCTCCTGATTGGGAGAAAGTGTTTTATGTAAATCCATGAGTAGGGGATGATACCATTGGAGCCATGCTATTGCAAAAGGGGAAGGGCAGCCATTATATGAGTCCAATGTATTGTGCAAGCCGAGTGAAGTTGGTAGCGGAGAGAAAGTTCTCGGAAGTAGAGCTAGTGATGGCCAGTGTAATATTTGCTTGTCGACGATTTCTTCATTACTTGCTACCACGGCCTTTTGTTTTCTTGACGAGTTATGCCTTTTTGCCACAGTTAATTAATGGTACTAACATGTCAAATGTGGTGAATAAATGGGTAATTGAGCTGCAAGAGTTTGAGTTCTCTTTTCTAGTGGAAGATAGTACAAGGGCTACCCTAGTTGATTTGTTGACCTACAAAGAGAATCCCCTTATTGTTAAGGAAGAGGTGGTGAGAAAGGTAGTTGAAGAAGTGCCACATATCAGCAATGCACATGTGTTGTTCTTTGATGGTTCATACAGAAAGAGCCATGATACAGCTTCAGGGGGTATAGCACTTTATGATCCAAAGGGGAAGCTAGTATGCAAGAGAGGGTTCAAATTGGATGCTCATAGTAACAAGGAGGCTGAATATGATACTCTGGAAGCCGGATTACACATTTGTTTGAAGCATGGGGTTCAAAGGTTGAGCATAAAAGGTGATGCCTTGTTAGTGGTGAAGCAAGTGCTGGGTGTGTGGAAGAACAAGAACACCTCATTGAAGGAAATGTGCTTTAGAATTAAAGGCCTGTTAAAAAAGTTCGAAGCATGGATCATCAGACACATTGAACGTGCTCTAAATGGAGAGGCACATGAAGCATCTCAAGGCATGATTGGGGAGCTATTTGTGTTGAGGACCACTTTACCTCTTTATCATGGCCGGGAAAGTTTGGCTCAAGAAGAGGAGTTTTTGCTAACATGAATCATTCCAAAGGAGATTCATAAGTCTAAGAAGTATGGCTTTGTGCGTAGAGCATACAGGTACAAATTGATTGGTGATGTCTTATACATGAAAGGGGCTGATCTCGTGTTGAGACGTGTACCTTGGCAGGAGGAGCTTTACAAAGTGTTGGAAGAGAATCATGAAGGCGCATGTGGTGGCCATTTTGCTCTAAAGATCACCTTGCATAAGATTTTGCAAGAGGGGTATGTATGGCCTAGTTTGCACAAGGATGTTCACCATTGGTGTAGGTCTTGCAATAGGTGTCAAGCATTTGGGAAGAGAGTGTTGAAGCCAGAGCTACGAAAAACCATTATGGCGTTTGATGTGTTTGAAAAGTGGGGGATTGATGCAATAGGCCCGTTACCTATCACAAGCAGGGGCAAAAGCTATATCTTGACGGCAGTGGACTATCTCTCTAGATGGGCAGAGGCTGTAGCAGTAAAATAGATCACTGCAAAGGATGTGGAAAAATTTGTGTATGATGAAATATGTTGCAAGTTTGGGGTGCCATTAGAGCTACTTTCACATAAGGGGCCAGGATTTAGAGCTAAACTGCTAGACTTCTTATGCACAAAGATGAAGATTAGGCACCAGCATACCACTCCTTATTACCCGCAGTGTAATGGCTTAAATGAAAGATTCAATGGTGAGTTGGTACAAATTCTTTCTAAAGTGACAGAGCACCAAGGAAAGAATTGGGATTTGGAATTGCCTAGTGCATTATGAGCTTACCGTACTTCTGTGAAGACAGGTACAGGGTTTACTCCATTTCATTTGGTGTATGGAAAGGAAGCACTATTACCTATGAAGGTAGAGTTGCCTGCGGTCAAGATGTTAGAGAAGTTGCTTGGGCCGCCTAGTGATGCATTCAAAGAGAGGCTCTTGCAGTTACAAGAGGTCCAGTTGGATAGGATGACCGCATTGAAGCATTATGGGCAGATGCAGGATAAGGCTTTGGCAAAGATAAATGAAAAGGTCAAAAGTAAGGGTATCAAGAAACATGACTTGGTTTTGCGCTACAACAGTAAGCTAGACAACACCTTCCAAAAGAAGTTTCAAATTAAGTGTGAAGGACCTTTCAAGGTAGTGGAGTGTTTTCCAAATGGCACATATCAGGTGGCTAACCTGGATGGTGTTCTACATAAGTCAACGGTAAATGGATTGCGTCTTAAAATGTATCATGCTAGATTGTGA
>NW_028221715.1:0-28110 GCF_014529385.1 Adiantum capillus-veneris
AAATGAAAAGAGAGAAGTTGACTTTGAAGAGGTGAAACCCAATGTGAAGATGATTGGGGCTTGAAAAGTTTGGATTTCTTGCTAAGAGATTGTCCATGAATGAAGAGCCACCCACTAAAACACCATTGGAGAGAATGATACCATTCTGATAGTATTTCCTTTATGATTTTTATTTTTTACTACTCTGCCATGTTCTTCATCCCCTTCTAAGCCCCCCTTTGGCAAGGTTGCAACTCCTCACATTGTACCACCCCCAAAGGTTGACAGATTACTGTTTGATTTTGTGAAAACTTTGGCTTCTTGCATGGTAGGTTCCTCCATGCTTATATACATGGGTCATACCAATGCTTTTCAACATCCTCAAACACTTCTTGAAGATTATCCTCACATGGATTCAACTCACACTCTTCTACTTTGTTTTGGAGTTGGCATTCCATGTACACAATCATCTCTTTATGATCAAAATTTGGTCTATGATCTCCCCATCTATGATTTCATCTTCTTCTTAAATCTCTTCTTTAGACAAGATACACTCTCAGCACATTCCATAAGATCAAGGTTACCTTCAAGGTCTTCATTCTCCATAGAGTCATTGTTGCACAAAAGCTCGTCTGCTCGGACTAGAAATTGATCCTCCGCCAAAAGGTTGGATGTATCCATTATTGAATCATCAATGCCATTTGAGATATATTGTGTCGATTTTTGCATGCTTGTGATAAAGTAGAAGAAAGAGATTCCACATTTCAATCTTGGCCACACACTTTAGCACTTGAATAATCAGTTGGCATGTAAATAACTTCTTCAACATTTTGTCGGAGTAGAAGGAGACAAGTATGGCAAAGGATAACTCCTTGATAGAAACACTTTCATGATGGTTGGTTCTTCCAGCATGATGGAAACCATTTTTGATGTAGAAGTACTTGTGAAACTTCCTTCAGGAAATAGTGACCGCTTCTTCAAAGGTCTGCAACCACAACAAGGGGGAGGAGGAAGATGGGAGTTAATATTGAAATAAGGGAGATGGAGAAGAAATACAATTGGACGAGGGATAAGAAGCGGTCACTATTTCCTGAAGAAGTTTTCACAATTACTTCTACATCTAAAATGGTTTCCATCAAGCTGGAAGAACTCCATCAAAAGTGTTTCTATCAAGAGTTACTCCCTTTTGCCATACTTGTCCTCCTTCTACTCCGACAATGTTGAAGATGTTATTTTACATGCCAACTGATTATTCAATTGCTAAAGTGTGTGGCCAAGATTGAAATGTGGAATCTCTTTCTTCTACCTTTATCACAGCATGCAAAAATCGACACAATAGATCTCAAATGGCATTGATGATCAATAATGAAACATCCAACCTTTGGCGGAGGATCAATTTCTAGTCCGAGCATACGAAGCTTTTGGCAACATGACTCTATGAGAATGAAGACCTTGAAGTAACCTGATCTTATGGAATGTGCTGAGAGTGTATCTTGTCTAAAAGAAGAGATTTAAGAAGAAGATGAAATCATAGATGGGAGATCATAGAACACATTGATCATAAAGAGATGATTGTGTACATGAATGCAACTCCAAAACAAAGTAGAAGAGTGTGAGTTGAATCCATGTGAGGATAATCTTCAAGAAAGTTTGAGGATGTTGAAAAGCATTGGTAGACCCATGTATATTAAGCATGGAGGAACCTACCATGCAAGAAGCCAAAGTTTTCACAAATCAAACAGTAATCTGTCAACCTTTGGGTGGTACAATGTGAGGAGTTGCAACCTTGCCAAAGGGGGGCTTAGAAGGGATGAAGAACATGGCAGAGTAGTAAAAAATAAAATCATAAAAGGAAACTATCAGAATGTATCATTCTCTCCAATGGTGTTTTTAGTGGGTGGCTCTTCATTCATGGACAATCTCTTAGCAAGAAAATCCAAACTTTCAGCCCCAATCATTTCACATTGGGTTTCACCTCTTCAAAGTCAACTCTCCTCTCTTCACATATACCTTTCATCAGGGGCACCCATACCCCTTAAGTGGAAGAGGACATGAATACTTGGTGATGAACAGATGTTTCAAACCTTCTACATTTGGTTCTTTGGTGTATGGAGGTCACACATTGTGATGCTTCTGGTCTCATCATAGATGAAAAACTTGTTGATTGCTACATGTGGATATTTCATCAATCAATACCAAAATCTATTCTCTTCCAATGTGTGGAAGCAATAGAAACCTTCGTCTATTATCTACTTATGTTTAAACTATTTGCAATATCTTCCAATAGCGGTTGGAAGCATGATCAAGCTTCATAAATCATGAAGGTCATAGAAAATTTGACTTGATGAGCCTAACCCAGGTTGAATCAATTTTATGAGCTACAGTTAGGAATTTGCTCATACAATCTCTTGAAGATCGTAGCAGATATATCAACTTTACAAGGAGGAAGAGCAACCAATCTTTTATATCACATTCATAGTATAAATGCAATGATGGACAACAATAAAATCTACAAGTTTCTTCGACCAAAATCAGTAATGATTCCATACCATACATCTCTCTTTGGGAAAGATATTTCAAGATGTTGATCCTGGGTGCTATGGAAACTTTCTCAATGGAGCAGGTTACTCCGTCACTTCATTACATCCTGCTATTGGCTCTGAGAACCTTCCATATCACACAGGTTTTTAATCATACAACAAAGGTTCTTCAAGAAGAGAGCAGACAAAGATAGACGTTACACAATCTACAGGTTGTATGTCAGGTATATGTGTATGAATGTAACGTAAATGTACCTTTATCTAAGGGGGGGCCTAATGATAGCCGATTTTTCGGCTTTCCATTAATGCCATAGTAAGATAACCTCACCCTATCAAATCACTGAAACATTTGGTTATCCCTACCATTTCACTGTACATAGGCGTTATGTGAGTTAGGGACTTTTCCCATATCTTCTAAAAACCCTCAATTAGCTAGTCACTGGGCTAGTTGAGCCAAAAAAATAAAAAAATAAAAAATATAAGTATATTATGGCCCATTTGTGTGTAAATATTTCATTGTATATAGGCTAAATAAAAGGATTTTATAATATTTTGGTATTTATTTAAATATTTTTGCCTATGGTGTATTATTTAATGCTATGTACATTGACTCACCATTACCATACTTTTTCTTACCATTTTGCATACTCTTTATTCCATATAAAAAAATTTCATGCAAGCTTCTCTTATTTTGGTGTAACTCCATCCCAACAAAAATCCAAGAAAACTAGTTCTATTTATGTGTATATTTTTTCACTATTGTGATTTTTTCCTTCCTACATTTATTCTCTATTACTCTCATAAATTAGACCACAAAAAATATTCATCTTTTTATGGTAGACTTATAATGAGAGAGATTTATTTTGACCCCTTTATATTTTTCCACCTATATTATTTATATTTGACATGTACATATTTTTTAAACCCCTCAATATTTGATTTTCTTAGTTGTACTATTCACTTATATCATGATCTCAACAATATCTTCAATAATAGCCTACCAAAATAAGGTCAAGGTATTGTGGCATGCATGCATGCACCATGGGAGATCCCTCTTGGAGGTATTCAAAAGAATCATCCAAAGAAGGACCTCACAAGGACCTTGTGCAGTGGAAAAAACAGTCGGTTTTGCTGAATTTTTTTTGATAACATGCTCCCCGAATTTGAAAAGGTGATACAAACAAAACTTGTATCTCGTGAGCTGAAATTTCACCTCAAATGTTTTTCATATTTTTTTGAGCTACGAGCTGTGACTATGATTTTATTGGTGGACCCCAGTTTGCCCATGCTATGCAGCCACACTCCCTCTTCCACTTTATCATTTTCCTCTTTCACACACACTCCTCCATCTCCTTCCCACTCCCAAACCTACAACTCCCATGTCCTAATTCACCCTCTTCACCATTGCCACCTCTCTCACACCTCCATAGCCTTCATCCTCCATTTCTACACCTTAGGTGTCCCCCTTTCTCTCTACATATATGTTCATATTACCATACTCTCTTCAGCTTTGTAAAGAACTTCAAAAAATCAGCAAAAATCCAAGGATAACCTCTGCAAATAAAGGCTTTTATCATGAATTTTCCAAGGTTGAAGATAACATAGCTTCATCGACACGCGTTACTTCGCCATGCTGACCGCTTCTTCTACCGTGCTGTAAAGAGGTGAAATGTCAACTTCTCTAAGCTTCAACCTTGCTTTACAAGCTTATCCCTTCTCTAACTTTTCTCATCATATATCTCACCATTTGGTGTTGGTGAATGATTTTGTAAATATTTTTTAGTGATAATTACTAACTATTAACCACTAACCTTATTGTAAAATGCACCCTCTACTAGAGTAGGCACTCCCCAATTATTCACTCAATCCTCTCTCCTTTCATCCTCAATAATTCTCTTCCCTTGAGCCCACATCCATGTGACTCAAAGGACAAGAAGACCCACCCTCATAAAAAAAATAAAAATATGCATAATCTTTTATTCCTTCAAATAAACTTGATTAGGCCTAATCCTAATCGGGGCTTCTAAAACCTATAAATAGAGCCCTTCTCTCCCTAGTAAAACATCACATATCACACTACCCACACCATTCTCAACACAAACACACCACTCTTCAAGCCTAGTTGTGTAGAGTGTGTGCATTGTGATGCTCTATTCCATCACTACACATATGTGCATGGAGAAGCTTGAAGTTAGGTATGCCATCTAGAGGAGTGGAGTGATACTAAACTCTGCAATCACACTTGTAGCCTACTCTTGTCCATAAATAAGATTCATAGTTTTGGGTGCAATTGTATGCTGCAACTACGACTCTTCTCTCCAAATTGACTTTAATGTTGGCTCATCAGGTGGTTGAAGGTATATTGTCCTTGAAGTTTGTTGTGCCATTTCATGCTTGGTGGTTTGAGGACTTGTTGGTTTGTTTGCCTAAAAGGTCAATTGTAAGAGGGTGCTCGGTGAGAGGGCTCTCGTGACCCTAAGACAATTTGTGTATTGGCAACAAGGTCAAGTTTTGTGTTGTCTCTCTATTTCTCGTCAAGCTTTGTGTGCATTTAGTCTTTAAGGCTAAGAATGAGTTGCTCAAGTTAATTTGTGCGCTTTACCTCTCTCTGGCGTGGTGAATGTTTGTGTTTGGTGTGTGTGGCTATCTTGCATTCCCCTCTCTTTGTGCGTTTGAGTACAAGGAGATATCACGTGCGTCCTAGTTCGCATCTACAACTAGGTGGTGCCCCTTTTCTTGTTGTTTCTGGCTGTGGGTTGTTGTTGTCTCTGATTGTGCTTGCCCCAGCCCCAATTGAGCAGCACGGGAGCCTTGAAGGGTGTTTAGAGGCCGCTCTTCTTGTTGCCCGCCCCGGACCGCCTCAATAGATGGTGGCACACAGATATGCATCATGAGTGAGAAAATGATGCATCATCTAGGCCTAAAGGTAAGTAGGCCAACACCTTGCCGAGCTAAAATGGTAAATAATGTCAAAGTGAAATGCATTGGCATTGTGAGTGTAGTCAAGGTGAAGGCATTCAACACGGAAGTGGAGGTAGACATTTTTGTCATGCCACACAAGGGGAGGGCTACCCTATCATTCTCAAAAGACCATGGGTCATGGCTATGAGGCTAAGCAAGACTGGAGTACCAGAATGATCTAGATGAAGGATGCTAAGGAAAAGCCTATATTCTATGACATGAAGACTGGAAGCAGTGCAGCATGACCTTGGAGGCATTGGAAGATGAGTCCAACAATGACTCTTCGACCATCTTAGAGAAGATACAACAACAACTGAAGAGAGCAACAGTGGCATCGAAGTGATGGGAGTCATCCTCAGAGATCCAAAAGAATTGACACAATCTAAAGCAACCACCGGAGAACCAAGAGGGACCATCAGGTATGCAACCCTTGGTGGATACATGTAAGCTATATCGAATGCTCTCAAGTGAGTCAACTAAGAAGAGAGAGAGGAATACATCTCTATGCTCGGTAACTTCACCACACTTTTCATTGATGGCTGTGACAAGATCACATGCATCAAAGTGGTGCACCACTGCATAGGACTCAAGGAACGAAGTAAACCTGTAGTGCAAAAGCTCAGAAGGCTTGGGTAGTTCACCAAGAGGCATTGCTTGAAGAGGTAAGGAATTTTTCTACAAGCAGTTTTCATTTACCCCTTCGAAGACTCAGAGTGGGTCTCTCCATTGGGTCACGCCAAAGAAGAACGGTAAGTGGAGGGTTTGTGTAGACTACAAACCTTTCAATGCAACAACAAAGAGGGATCATTTTTCCCTCCATTCCAAGACAAGATTCTCAACGAGGTAGCAGTCATGAGTGCTACACAGTATGTGATGGCTACTCATGTTTACTTCCAGAATTAGCATTGCAGAAGAAGACCTGAAAAAGACAACCTTCATAACACCATAGGATGTTTGCTTATAGGGTGATGCCTTTTAGCCTTACCAACACTCCGGCCACATTCCAACACTATATAACTTTTGTCTTCTAGCCATACTTTGTTAAGTCAATACGGGTTTCAATAGATGATTTCTGCATCTACAGTTCTTGCTCCCTCCATTTGACCAAGGTTTATGACGCTTGGCAAGGCTACAAACCTTGGGTGGCCAGCTTAACATGGATAAGTGTCACATTGTGGGAAAGCAATGTCACTCTTCTCGGCCATGTAATTTCAGCCAAGGAATTGAGGCTAGCAAGGTTCAAGCTTTAGTATCTTTGTCATCACCCACAATAGCTAAGCAATTGGTCTATTTCCTTCAGAAGGTAGGTACTTGAGTAGGTTCATTCACTTGCCTCTCAAGTGGTTTCTCCCTTTACAACAAGTCACCCATAGAGATCTCTTCTTATGGAGTGAAGAAAATGAGCAATAATTTACGAAGTGAAACAGATCCTCTACACTTCCCACCATTGCACCCTCTAGATGGGATGAGCCATTTTATGTTAACCCCAGTGTAGGGAGTGATACACTTGGAGCTGTACTAATGCAAAAAGGCCCCCAAACCTCTTTCATGCAATCTATCTACTTCTCTAGCGTGTCATGACCCCATCAAAAAAAGGATCACCACGGTAGAGCACCTGGTGCTTGCATTGATGTTTGCCACTACAAAGTTCCACTCTTATCTATTGCCTAGGCCCTTTGTAATTCTAACAATGGAAGAGGTCTTTTTATGTGATGCAACACATGGATGTCTCATCTAGAATCTCTAAGTGGCTCGTTAAGTTACAAGAGTTTGATTACACTGTGCAAGTAGAAAAAACTTCACCAGAGCTAGTGTAGCAGGTATTCTTACTCATCGTCACTATGAGAAGAACTAAAGGTTCAACGGAAGGCAAAGGAGTGACACCAATTGTGGAAATTCCTAAGCTAGAAGGAGCTCACTCTCTTTTCTTTGATGGAGCTTACAAAAGAACAGTGGGCCAGCAGCTGGCATCATCATTTTCAATAGCAAAGGGAAAAGGTGTTCTCTATTGAGCAGTTGCTACACTTCCACTCCAACAACAAAGCAGAGTACACGGCCCTGTTTGGTGATTCCATGCTCTTGATAAAGCAGATAAATGGCACTTGGATTCGTAAAAAATCAGTTTTGTTTGAGCAATTATGCCAAGTTAAGGATATTTTAAGAAGTTTGAAGAAGTGCAGCTATTTCATGTCCCTGATGCAGAAAATCAAGAATCAGATGCTCTAGCCAAGGAAGAATACAAGATGTTCCCGTAGGAGAAATCAAATTGAAGCTACCCCTCTTTCAGGTAGCAATGCTATGCCTGATATCATCAACTTCTTAGATATAGGAGAATTTCATGAAGGGTATACCAAGGGCCAGAAACAATGGCTTGTCCGAAAGGAAACAAGATATCGCCTTATAAAGAGCACCTTGTATTGCAAGGGCAAAGACTAGATCCTCAGGCAAGTGCCAATCTGCAGTAAAAATCATGGAGGTGATCTCAAGTTTCCATGATGGTGTTGCGGCGGCCACTTTCCTCTAAATATAATTAGTAGGAAAATTCTACAGGCAGGATTCTCTTGGCCCTAGTCTAAATCTTTGTAACCACATCTTGGATCTAGAAAGTCAGCTAGACAGGGAAGATGCAATCAACTACTATCGAATTAAGGCTGACCCTGGCAAGGTTCAAGCTTATAGTATCTTGTCATCACGACATTAGCTAAGCAATTGGTCTCTTCCTTCAGAAGGTAAGGTACTTAAGCTGGTTCATTCACTTGATCTCTCAAGTGGTTTCTCCCTTTACAACAAGTCACCCATAGAGATGTCTCTTATTATAGTGCAGAAAATGAGCAACAATTTAGCGAAGGAAACGGATCCTGGCTTCCCACCATTGCACCCCTAGATGGGACAAGCCATTTTATGGTAACCCCATTGTAGGGAGTGATACACTTTGAGCGGTATCAATGCAAAAAGACCCCCAAACCTATTTCATGCATCCTATCTACTCTCTAGTCGTGTTCATGACCCCATCCGCAAAAGGATTCACCACGGTAGAGCACGTGGTGCTTGCACTGATGTTTGCCACTACAAAGTTTCGCTCTTATCTATTGCCTAGGCCCTTTGTAATTCTAACAATGGAAGAGGCTTTCTCTATCAGGACATACAATACAATCGCATAAGGGAATTTCCTCAGCCTAGCATTCCTCTCTCTCTCTCTCTCCTCTCTCCTCTCTCTCTCTCTCTCTTCCTCTCTCTCTCTCTCTCTCTCTCTCTCTCTCTCTCTCTCTCTCTCTTTCCAGCTTCTATGCGGGAAAGGTGAAATTAGGCATGATTTTTCTAAATCTTCTATGTCTATATTGTACACAGGTAGGGCTAAGACCCATCTGTTTTTGAAGGCTAAGAACCAACCTATTTTCAAATGGCTAAGAGCCATCTGTTTGTAATGCATTGGTGATTGCTTTCAAGATCGAACAATTCTATCCATTTCAGAACCCATCGATTTTAATGTACAAGTTAGAGTCTTGCCATTCTTAATTCTTGGGTGTTCTTTAGTACCACTCCACACTTTGAGTGTAAAAATCACATTGAGTTTTGAACATCTTAAACTCGTAATGGCTTATCTCTACCAAGGTGTATAGATGAAGCCATCATTTTTTACAGCACGCTGCTCACAACAAAACCCAAGATTATGATTTTTGGGTCCGAAAAAAATCCAATTGTGCATAGGTTCCAATTTTCATGGATCTTCTATAGCACTAAGAGTGTCTAAATGAGTACAACTTTTGGGTAAGACCCAGCTTGTGATTACTAAATCACTTATTAAGTGTGATGGTCAATTAATGGAATCTTCACACTTGCACTTCCAAGGATAGAAATCCATAAGCTCCCAAGGGCTCATGGATAATTACAGCTTCCAGAGTTGACTTAAGATACTATCGGCTGCTAGTTGAGCAGTTTTTCCTGCAACGTTTAACCAAGGGTTTTGACAATGCTGATTTTAACCAAGGGATCGGTTTTGCAAAGGCAACACCCAGGTTCTATGTGCAATACTACTTGCCTTTCACTAATTTTCATTAGTATTTCTACCTTTGCCGCGGGAAATTTGGGTAGGTGCTTTTCCACTCCGCTACAGGTACGCACTGTTTTGGTTTTGTTTCTGTTTTTTTTTTCTACGTAGGATGCATAATACATTTTTGCTCTTCAGAGAGATGACAAGATCATCTAAGTACCAAAGACATTTGGGCTATAGTGTCCAGATTAAGTTTCTACATTATGAAGTTATAGACCCACTTGTAGGGTTTATTTGGCACATGTTGTTCACATGGGATGCAACATGGTCTAGGAACTCACGGAGTTCGGTTTAACCAGTGTGGAGAAAGGCTAATGAGGACCCCTCTCACTCCTGTCGTAGAGTGTTTGCAGTTACCTCCACGCACAAGTACATCTTATACTTGAAGGATGCTCTTTTTTTCAAACATTCTTACTTGAGACATATCCACAGGTGGAGAATATGAGTCTTTGGGACTGACAGGGAAAAAGATATGTATATAGATGCTAAGGAAATGGGTAACACTATACCCATTGTACATACACAAGCTTTCAACAAGTCAATAAAGAGCTCTATTTTCGTGTACATGATTTTGTTAAAGATTCTCAAAATGAACCTAATGTTTTAGCAAAAGCAAATATACACAATCAAAAGGAATTAGAGTTGTCCAATTTTCTCAAGGGTTTCAAGATGTCTTTATTGATGACATCCCTTGTGAGCTACGTCCTAAACAAGGTAATGATGACCATGCAATTGAACTTCTTCCATGAAGTTCACCGCCTAACAAACCTCCTTAAAGAGTTTCTCAAGCTCAACAAGAGGATATTATGCGGCAAGTGCATGAGTTAGTTGAGAAGGGCATGGTTAGGCCTAGCTCATCTCCATTTGTTCTCCTGTGCTACTGGTGCAAAAGAAAGACGGCACATATTGTATGTGTGTCGACTATAGAGCACTAAATAGGATCACTATCAAAAATCGTTTCCCGTTCCACGGGTAGAAGACCTATTGATAAGCTACAAGGGTCCACCTACTTCAGTAGGATTGACCTAAAAAGTGGCTATCATCAAATAAGGATAGTTGACCAAGACATTGTAAAGACTGCATTTCGCACTACGTTTAGTCTTTACGAATACATTGTCATGCCGTTTGGCTTGACCAATGCACCAGCCACATTCAACCGCTTGATGGAGAAGCTATTCATGCCTCATCGAACCTTTACTGGAGTGTTCTTTGATGATATTATCATCTACTCTAACTCATTAGATGAACACAAGCGACACCTCCAGGTAATATTTCAAGTTCTAAGAGAGAATAAACTTTATGTTAATCGAAAGGAAAGTGAATTTTTTTACAAGAGATTCAGTATTTAGCCACATTATCTCTCAAGATGGCGTCCAAATGGATCCATCAAAGTTAGAGGTAATAAAAGGATGGCCTACACCAAGGAATCTGCATGAGTTAAGAAGCTTTATACGTATGTGCGCATACTATAGACTCTTCATAGAAAATTCTCACTAAAATAGCAGGACCATTACATGACCTAACAAAGAAAAACGTTAGGTACACATGGTCTACCAAGGAGAACAATGCTTTCGAAAAGCTTATCTCTCAACCTGTGCTTACACTACCGGATCTCTCAAAGCCATTTGAGGTCCAATGGGATGCTTGTGGTGATTGTCTGGAGCTGTTTTGCTTCAAGAAGGGCACGCCATAGGCTATGAAAGTCGAAGGCTCAACCCTGTTGAGCAAGCTCTAGGCATATATGAAAAGAACTCCTTGTAGTTCTACATGCCTTAGACTCATGCAAGCACTATTTATTGGGGACTCCTTTCATTCTGCGAACGAATCACCAAAGTCTTAAGTACTTCATGATGCCAAGCTCTCCGACAAACAAATGAGGTGGGCAAATTTTCTTTCGCAATTTCATTTTCATATTGCTCACATTGCTGGCAAGCATAATCAAGTAGCCGATGCACTCTCAAGACGGCCAAGAGTGAATGCGGTTTCCATAGCAACTCTATCTTCTATGATAGATGAGTATGCTATTGATCTCGATTTTAGAGATATGATTTCAGCCCTTGGATTAGGGAAGAAAAAGAACCATTTACTTTACAAGATGGTTATCTTCTCTATGGCAATAGATTATGTGTTACTAGCTCACTACATGAGAAAGTAATGTATGAATCTCATGCTCCTCCTTATGCAGGACATAGAGGATTCAGTCTACCCTAAAGGGGATTGAAACATATTTCTATTGGCCTACCATGAAAGCAAACATACAAGAGTATGTTGTTCTAAATGTGTGGTATGCCAAAAGACGAAGTTTGATAGAGGGAAGCAATTTGGATTGCTCCAACCTTTGCCAATCCCTAATTCACCATGGGAGAGCATATTCATGGATTTTATCTTTGGATTGCCTAAGTCTATCCATGGAAATACGGGAATATGGACGATAGTAACTAGTTCATTAAACAATTAAGCTCATTTTATGCCTTCAAAAAGACTATCAAAGCCCATAAAATGGCAACCCTCTTCATTTATCAAATCTTCAAGTACCATGACTTGCCAATGTCCATAGTGTCCGATAGAGATCCTAGAATGACCAGTAATTTCTGGAAGGGTCTCTTTGAGAATTTAGGAACAAGGCTAACTTCTCTTCGGCCTATCACCCGCAAACGAATGGCCAAAGTAAAATAGCTAACCTAACAATTCTCGATCTACTAAATGCCTATGTAACAAAAGTAGATCAAAGATCCCAATGGGAGAAGTACCTACCCTTAGTGGAGTATGCCTACAATAACATTGTACATACTTCTACGAGAAAAGCACCTTTTGAGGTAATTGAGGGAAGATCAAAAAGTCCCTTGCTACTTAAGGTACACGAGAAGATCTTCGTTGCAGATGAGTATAGTCGAGACCTACAAGAATCTTTCCAAAAGATTAAGGATGCTATCTCTATCTCACAACAAAGGCAAAAGGCTACTACTGACAAGCACAGAAGAGCCCAAGCCTTTAAAGAAAATGATTGGGCCTTACTCAAATTTCCAAAGGCTCGATTAAGACACACGACGAACAAGAATCCTACGGGACACCAAAAGTACTATGCTAAGTTAGCAAAAAGGTACTACGGTCCCTTCTAGATTCTTAGGCCAATCAATGAATGGCCTATCAACTCAAGTTGCCTAATCATTGGTTCATACACAATGCTTTCCCTGTGAGCCTATTAAAGCCTTACAAAGGAGAGCCACCTCAAGAACCAACTATTGAAGACCCGCTGGAGATCGAGGACCAAGAAGAGGTGCTGCAACCCGAGTCCATTCTCCACGACATGAAGACAAGGTACTAAGAGGCGGTAAGACTATCCGATGATATCTTATTAAGTTTAAGAATTATCCTTTTGAGATGCTAGATGGATGCAAGGCATACAGTTAAAGGATAACCTAAACCTTGTTAATGCTTACAATGCTTCCCAAGTGTAAGCAAATGTACAAATGTAAAAAATGAACAAATTTTTTTGTCTATAAGACTCTCTTTCTTTACTGTGCACAAAAATGAAGTAGTATGCATGCTTAGATCAAGTTTACGAGACGACGTCTCCCGAACACCAAGTAGAGCTTGTCACTCTACTATGGAAGATGATAGGACTAATGTGCAGACATGCTTGCGACAGCCTCAGGCTCTCAAGCGCCAAATGGACTGGTCATCCATTGTGGAATGATGTCGTAGGGTAACATAGGGATCCTCTACCCGCTAAGAAAAGGACTAATGAAATAGCTTTATCTTCTCTACCCCCATAGTAGAGGACAACTATGATTTCAAGAGAGAGGTAATGTCATAATAATCAATATCTAATTCTCCTAAATGATTTTCTCATGTTAAACTGATCATTTAATATGGGGGAAGTGCCACGGGAGAAAAAGCTAGAATATTGGTTAAGCTAGCAGACCGGCCACAGTAGGGATCCAAAGGAGGGAAAATAGGGTTCCAAAGGGGGGGCCATCTGTCAAAGAGCCATGTGCAACAATGGGCTTAAAAGACCCTAAGGTTTAGCCCATTAAGACTTCCAAAATGCTAAGGTTCCAAAATGGTTGTGTCCAAAGGTCAAACATTGGGTTAATTGGATGCTTTGTGTGTGTCCCAAAAGTCTTTGGCAATCCCTACATAGGAGGGGGCGAGCCTTGCAAGTAGGGGATGAGAGAGGAACTCACACACATACGCACAAGCTCCCTTTACACAAAGGGAATGAGGGACACATGTCAGCTCCCTAGCCTAGATGCCCACAAGGTGTACCCAATTCCTATTGGATGGCCTTGGAGGTGGACCAATGAGAATTAGGCTAGAGTAAATCTAGTTTAATCAATTTAAAAACACTTAATAAAAGAACCAATTAGAATTAAGCTCTCTAGAAGACTATTGGACAGTCTCCCAAGGGACCAATGAGCATTCAGCAGCCCAATGGCTTGCTTGATTCCTATTGGCCAGGAGGCAAAGGGGTCCAATGAGAGTTTAGTTGAATTAAATAATTACCTAAAGCTCTCACAAAAGGGGAAAGGGGACACATGTCAGAAGGTTATCACTTATGCTGCTTAATTACCATTGGCTAAGCCTGGGGAGGTCCAATAGGATGCTAGCAAGAGAAAATAGCAAGAGGGGTCGACCAAGAGAGAGAGGGGGCTGATTTTCAAAGGCATTATCACCTACACACTCACACTAGCTCATGTGTGAAGTAAAGAAGACTCTCTCTCCTTCTCAAGCTTTAATGGAAAGCTTATCACCTACTCCAAGCTTGTGAGAAGGAAGGCCTACACCAACAACTCTTGGCTTTGTGATAAAATCCAACCAAGAGCCAAGCTTCAATGCATGCCCATCTCCTCTACCATGCTAATTACTAAGCTAAGCTATGCTAATATGAGTGATTATGTGAGGAGATTTACATCTTTCTCATAAGAATACTCCTTCTTCCTCTCAATCTACTCTCATACCCCGCTAGCTCTCACCATCTTCGAAGGTGTGTGAGGTCGTGGGTCTGAGACCGTGAGGGAATTGATGTTGTGTTTGATAAGTGTTTTGTGTAGTGCATGAAGTTCCCATCTTCATTGCACTAGCTAGTATTGAAGGAACACAAGAAATTGTATTGTTAAATGTCTCTCTTGATGGGAGAAACCAAATACAAAGCCTTTTGGAGGGGGGACCGGCTCCATGCAAATCCGGTCCTCAACTATTGTCAATTGCTTAATTTCTCTCTCTTTTGAAGTATTGTTCATGCTATCTAACTAGGTGTTATGCTTTTTGTTGCTCTCTCCACCCAAGCACTCTTGTTATTCTCATTAGGAAGTTATTCTAATGAAATGCTCACTATGTTCATGCTATTTTCCGCTACACACAAGTTACTAGACCATTAAATGTTACATTTCATTGCCTATTTATGGAGGGAAGCTTGAGGCAAAGCTTTATGGATGGTGGGCATCATGCCAAGTATGCACTCAGAAGCCAAAGTTTGCAATGGTGCGGGCCACAACAAAGGCTTTAACGATCAGGTTGGGGCTCCAACACATTTTGATTGTAGCCAGCGAAAATGAGCTTGTGCTAATTATGACCCTCTCTCTCTCTCTCTCTCTCTCCTCCTCTCTCTCTCTCTCTCTCTCTCTCTCTCTCATGATATGCATACATTTCTACGGCCAAAGCTAAGTATTTTCATGACGTCTCTTTTGATCCATTTTGATGAATGTTAGCGTGTAGACTTTATTTCTGTCCTAGGAGCAGCTTCTACCATCTATTTACTCTATTATGTAGAAGCGGATTGAGGCACTCCATGTGGAGGATGGAGCTATCTCGCATGAGATTGGTCGATTGGGAGATCGGGTCACAAAAGTCTCAAAGAGACTCTGGGTGGAAGATGAAGAGCCCGTGTAGTCGAACCAACGTGAAGAGGAAGTTATAAGTTGTTGAGAGCAACGTTCTCCGACAAAACTATGGAGTAATGTGAGCATTGAGCTACATGCACGCCTTAGCTAAGCAATCCCAACAGCAAGAGCTAAAGATCACCACTATTTGCAAAGCTTTTGCCTATTAGCACAATTGTGTGCTGCTTGCACCATCCACCCGTGTTTGGCTTCATTCCTTTTCCAGTTACTTCTTCCCTGCCCTACTTCTCGCCTTAGTGCACTCAGCTTATGTGAGCATCTCGCTGCAAGGCCACATGGCTACAACTAGAGAAAATGGAAAAGTAGGTGAGTGGGAGGCCGGAGGCGAAAAGGCATCGCATGTCACGTGGTCATCAGGAAGAGAGAACGTAGACAATTTTTGGGTGTGAAATATGGCCGATACCTGTCTCCGAGCACAGATCGTAGTGCACGTTATGTGTCAATTCAAGTCAACATCTTTAACGTTGTAATACAGTAATTCCAATCTCTCTCTCCCTCTCTCTCTCCCACCTTCATGGACCAAGCATCCAACAGATTTTTGTTTTTGATAGAGTGTAGTGATCTCTCTCCCTCTCTGTGTGTGTGTGTGTGTGCGCGCGCATGCGCATGCACATGGACCACAAATTAGTAGAACAGTGCTCTTTTTTGTTGATTTTATTATGATGCAGTAGACCATGTGAGATTGGCAGTAGGGCATGATTCTGAGTCTATGGGCACTTGGTATGGGCTCCCCACACACACACACACACATAGACACACTTATGTATGTACACATGCACATACTCCACTCATGTGAGCCCCCCCCCCCCCCCCCCAAAAAAAAAAAAAAAAAAAAAAAAAGAGGAGAAAGAAAGGGTATATTGCCATGTTGGTAAGAGCGAACGAGACCCGCCGGAGGCGGGTCGCGTGAATAAAGCGGACCTTCAACTGAAGCCAGCAGATACTCTCCGAACGCTGCCTTTTAGAGAGATGGTGGCACACAGCCCCTTTCCTTTTCTCTTGATGGCCGGTGCAATCTCCAGTTATATCTGTTTAAGATGCTCAGAGGAGAAGCATCGAAGGGAGCCCTTAAACAACAACAGCAACAGGTTGAAGCGTTTTCATAGTGCCCACAACGGCACGGTTAAGCACAACCCTGAGATTGATGACCTGCCCGCCATTGTTTCTTGGGCTGATAATGAGCCCACACGAAGAGGACTTGCTATGTCTGAGAACAGCCATCTCCCTTCACAGGTGCATGGCCCGAATCAACAAGTGGCCCAGTTGTGGGTTTGTTGCATTCTTGTGCCAAACGGAGAGACCTGCATGAAGGCACTCTAGTACATAATGCTATCTTGCAAAATCGGCTTCTTGATCACTGTTCCGATGCGCTAGTCTCCATGTATGCAAGATGTGGTGCTCTTGCAAAAGCAAACGAGCTTTTCGACATACATAACTGCAGAGATGTATTATGCTGGACTTCACTCATTACAGGATATGTACGGCAAGGGCAGAGTGAACACGCCTTGTATTTGTTCGATCAAATGCAGCAGAAGGGGCTTCTTCCAGATGCAGTGACCTTTGCATGTATCTTGAAAGCGTGTGGTACCCTGAAGGTGTACGGCAAGGGGAAACAAATTCACAGTGAAATTGCAAGGCAAGGGTTGCTTGGAAGATGTTGTGCTTGGCACTGCTTTGATTGATATGTACGCAAAATGTGGTGCTCTTTCGAATGCACGTCTTGTACTTGAAGGGCTTCCTTTCCGAGATGTGGTTTGGTTTGCTGGAATTCTCTATCACCGGGTATGTGCAACAGGGTCAAGCTGAGCAAGCCCTTGGGTGCTTTGATCGATTACAACATGAAGGGATTTGCCCAGATGCAATGACCTTTGCTTGCATTTTAAAAGCATGTGGTACCTTGGGTGCCAAGGAAAAGGGTGAGAAAATTCATGAAGAGGTTGTTAAACAAGACTTGTTGGCCAATGATATTGTGTTAGGAAATGCTCTTGTATATATGTATGCTAAGTGTGGTTCTCTTGAAAAGGCACAACAGGTGCTGGAAAAAATCTCTTTTCGTGATGTAATTAGTTGGAGTGCACTAATATCAAGCTACATCGAACATGGCCAAGCCAAGCAAGCATTGAATTGTCTCCACCAAATGGAGCATGAGGGGCTTTCTCCAGATGCAATGATCTTAGTTAGCATCTTGAAAGCATGTGGCACTCTAGGAGCAATTGACAAGGGTAAAGAAATTCATGATGAGATTGCTAGAAAAGGGCTTTTGAAAAGAAATATTGCTCTTGGCACTGCGTTGGTGGATATGTATGCTAAGTGTGGTGCACTCTCAAAGGCACAACAAGTGTTTTGAGAAGCTTCCCGTGCGGAATGTCACTTCTTGGAACTCCCTTATAACAGCCACATACAACATGGTCAGAGTGAGAAGGCACTAGATTGTTATGAAGAGATGCAACGGGAAGATGTTTTCCGCGATTCTATTTACATTTGCATGCATCTTGAAAGTATGTGCTGCCACGAGAGCTCTTGAGAGAGGGGCTCAAATCCATGACATGATTGTGAGACGTGGGTTGTTGGGGGATAATGTTGTACTGTGCACTGCTTTGATGGATATGTATGCAAAATGCGGTGCTCTTGCCAAGGCACAACGGGTGCATGATGAGCTTCCTTGCAAGGATATCATCTCATGGAATGCTCTTATTGGAGGCTATTTGGAGCAAGGCCACGGCAAGGAGGCGCTTGACTGTTTCAAAGGTATGGAGGATGAGGGCTTCTCTCCAGATGCAGTGACGTTCTCTTTGATCGTAAAAGCTTGTGGTATCTTGCAAGCTTTAGACAGGGGAGCACAGATTCATGAGCAGGTTGTCAGGCAGGGTTGATCGGAATTGATATTGTGCTTGACACTGCTCTGGTAGCCATGTATGTGCAGTGTGGTGATCTTACAAAAGCAGCACACGTGCTTCAGGGGCTTCCCTCTCGTGACATTGTTGCTTGGAATTCCCTTATTATAGGCTATGCCCAAGAGGGACAAGGTGAGCAAGCACTGCATTCTCTTGAACAAATGCACCGTGAAGGACTCTGTCCAGATGCAACAACGTTTGCTTCCATCTTGAAAGCGTGTGGCAGCCTAGCAGCCATTGACAAAGGGGAGCAAATTCATGAAGAGATTGCAACACAGGGTTTTCTAGAAAAGAATGCTGTGCTTGGTACTGCTCTTGTGGACATGTATGTAAAGGGGGCGATCTTGGTAAGGCACGAGAAGCACTTGAGAACCTTCCTTGTCAGAGCACGGTGGCTTGGAATGCATTAATTGCAGGATATACCAAAGAGGGACGAGGGGGTGAGGCACTCATCTGTTTTGAGCACATGCTACAGGAAGGCCTCTCTCCAGATGGAGTGACTCTTTCTTGCGTACTTGCTGCATGTAGCCACCTTGGTCTTGTTGAGGATGGACATGGATACTTTATGAATATGCAACAGAAGTACGGCGTGATGCCAGATGTAGCACTATAGCTGCTTGGTGGATCTTTTTGGTCGTGCAGGGCACCTTGAGAAGGCTGTTAAAGTAGTGGAGGAGATGCCTCCTTTTGATGATTCGGCAGTTTGGCGTGCCTTGTTGGGTGCCTGTGCAAAATGGGGGAATGTGACCTTGGGAAGGTGGGCCTTTGAGCAAGCAATACGAGTAGAAAAAGGTGATGGGCCAGCTTATGTCCTTATGGCAAACATGTATGCTGCGGCTGCATGCATGCGGATGCAGAATTGATTGAGGCCATGAGTCTGAAGAATAGAGCATCAAACGAGCCAGGCTAGAGCTCCTGGACTGACAATGGCAGATTATTGAAGATCAAAGTCATTTCAAGAAATGTAGTGTGGATAAGATCATGGCAAGCGCCATGATGAGCTTGGAATCTAGTGTCAGTGAGAAATGTTTCAGGCCTGAAATGTTTCATTACGAAGCGTGGAGTTTCGGTACGAACATTTCACCCTGTAGGAACGAGGACAAGAAATGTCGGGCCGAGATGTCAGTGTACAGAAATCAAAAGAAATTTATTGCTTGAAACGGCTCAATAAGGGGTGTTGCAGCCCAGGTTTGATTTTTCAGCACCGCCTGAAACGTTTCAGGAGTTTCAAGGTTTCACCCTGCTTGACGGGTGACCATGGCTTGGATAAATGAAGGATTACGACTTGTCAGCGCGAAAGTGTGCTGGTGACCATGGCTTGGATAAATGGAGGACTACGAGTTGAGGAAGGGTTGATCGGCGCGAAAGTGCATTTGCCCCATATGCACTGTTTTTGGATGAGGAAGTAATTGATGTATCATAGACAGAAGGCAAGCCATCCAGGCTTTGCTTAGTCCTTGTAAACATTAGGGGTGCCACGCTTGCTCCCCCAGTGTTGATGAATATATAACTTTCACACATAAAGGGAAGCTGACAAATTTCCCTGTCAGATGTCAGCAATAATGGCCAGTTGTCAATATCAGAACCCTGGCACAACTCTTTGATTGATGATAAGATATTAAACATTACAAGTTCAAAAAATAAACATCCCTCCATTTTTTGCATGCTTTGAGTTTGATTAGCCTTGTGAGGTCAGGCTCAACAGCATACTCAGAAATTAAGCATAGCCACTCAAATGTCATGCTAAAGAACATGATAAGGAACACTTTAAATGGTGCAACTGTATGCATTCAAGGTCTAACATCAATGGATATGCTCACACAGCAGTCAATTCTGGAGGATCAAAAAATTAAATATCACTCGAAAGTGCATTAATGATTAGAGCAAACTTTTGGTAAGTTGCCTAGAAACTAAATCACAATTAATCAGTGTCTGGGCCAAATCATTTGCCAGCCATACAAAAATCCTTTCTAGGCTTTTTCAAAGAGGAAGCTTTAGAAATTTGATCTATTTTTACTATTTTTGCACTACATTTCCAAGCTTTTAGGTGGAAATTTTCTTTTAAGTTTGCTATTAACCGACATTATTGAATCCTCAAGCAGCATGATTGTAAGCTTAGATACACTTTCCAAAACAGTGAACCAGATGAAAGTTTTCTTGGTATACGATCACGAGGTTCTTAGACTTGGTGTCCCTTTTGCACATTCTTTGAATGCTTTGCTGTTTCTTGGGTTCTGTGACACTCTCCCATGGGCCAAATTACCAAAGGAGGCAATGACTTGCGTTAATTCATGGCTGTCTACTAACAACCTTTCTAACAGAATTTTAAGTATTGAAAGCACATCTTATTAGCTTAACACCAAGTTGGTAACCTAGCAAGACATAAAAGTATGTTGGAAAAAAACTCAATACTCTTATGGTTGTCAACTTATAGAATCCTTACCTGAGCCTAAAGCTTAAAAACAACTTTTCAAGGGAAAAAAAGCAATATATTCCTCATTGTTTGGTTGTGGTGGGCTTCCAAAGTAGATGTAGTGCTGCATTTCAATGAAAATAGCAAATTCTCTGGGTGAAATCAAGGCTAAGGAATTTATTTTTTAGATCACAAAACCTCTTTTCCCATGAAGTAAATTGGGTTGTTGATTAGAATTTATGGTGGTTGTACAACTATAATTTCTATTTGTAGATAGAGTGAGTTACAAAAATATCACACTTTTCTCATTATGCTCACCTATTATCGATTTTTGAGAAGCTCCACTCATAAATTATCACTATGTATCACCATATCCCCCCTTCAACTTATTCACTATCCTGTCATAGACCCTTCAATCTCTCTTCCATGTCCTTTGCCCGCTACATACCTCTCCTCTCTTCCATGTCCTTTGCCCACTACATACCTCTCTTGCTCTCTCTCCCCCTTTGTCTCTTTATCTCTTTTTCACTCTCTCTCACTCTCTCTCTCTCTCTCTCTCTCTCTCTCGCATTCTCTCTGAACAGGTCCGGAGAAGTTGACTCTCATCTTTTATTTTACAGACAATGTATTTCGACACTCCATAAGGGTCCTTGTTCTTCAACAAGGTCCATAATCATTGTAGAAATTGATTCAAAATCTCCTAAATATGAAGATATGAACACAACCGCTCCACCAATGACATCCAAAACCATGATTATATCGTACTTGCCTTTACAAGAGACTGTAAACAAGCCAGGGGAAGACCTACAGGCACTTGCAATAGAGAATTTCATGCTAAGGATTCTTGTGTTTGAGAATGAGCATCTCAAGATGATACTTGAGATGCAAACAACATGTTTAATACAACTTGAAGAGAGGAAGTCAAAGAATGCAAATGATTTTTTATAGACGCAAATGCTTTGAAGAAGAGCATGAGCAAAATGGAGTGTGACCATGTATTGAAAGAGGAGAAATTTGACACCATGAGTGCCGTGATGTATGGACATAAAAAATGTATACACAAACAAATCTTGTACTGATGGATGTGGTAGCAATGTGGTTCATAATTCCTCTCTCATAAAAGCTATGGCCCAAATAAAAAATGTTTGAATGTGGATGTAGAGGAGTTGAAGGAACGGGGGTCACGTTCCAAGAGCATTGTTATGAGTAAATTTCGTGAAGAGACGTTAGAGACACCTCTTTCTCTTGCCATTGTTATGAAAGATTTCTTCAAACCCACTTTGACATGTCAGGTTTTATGATTTATGGAGCACATAAAGTGGATAAGCAAGGGGCTCCTTGCTCGATAGAATGGCCAATTGTACATACCATGCCGGATGACAAAAGATTATCCTTGATAATAGTTGGATTTATTTGAGAGACAAAAAATGTTTTATGTGAAGATTTCACTATTAAAAACAAAATTTGCGTCGCAAGGCATATGACAGTAGGAATAAGAAAAACAAGGAGATCTTTCATGAAGCAAACATGCCCAAGGAGGAGGCAAGTCCTTTGAAAAAATAGGAACACACGACCTTTGAGGCCAAGTTACAATTGAAAGTATGCTTTTGGAATTTCAATGGATACCCATGAAATGCAAAAATTAGCATAGATGAATTAATTGAAAAGTCGATGATGTACTTCTTGTTGAAACTTTGGAACATGATACACAAAGGATTAATGAATTGGAGGATTACAATGTAAATTCATTGATGTGGTCAAAGAATCTCAAGCAATGAAGAAGGCAAGGAGGGGTAGCATGTATGATTAAAAAAACATGGGAAGATTTGTATCAATTGTGAAAGATGACAAGCACAAACATTATGCATGACTGTAAGTTATGACACCAAAAAGATTACCCATCATTTTTATAGCCAATTGCTATATTCTTCATTATGATTTTCCCTTCTATGCTTGCATGGATAGAGACCGATAATTTGTTGATGTAGAGGAGGATATTTCTTATTGTAAAAACAAAGATAATGTTATGTCTTTGGCAATATAAATGCTCGCACAAGAAAATTACGACACGACACTCAACAATTTGATATGCCATACATTTCAAGGGATTTGGATGAATTTCATTTGTATGATCGTACTTGAATGGATGAGAAAGAGTCGGATCACTCTAGAAAGTTACTTTTACACATATGGAATAGCACGGGTATTCTCATTACCAATGCTATAGATTTATGGAGTGGGACCATGGATTTACATATAGAAAACACAATGGAAGTAGTGTGATTGACTATATGCTACTCTCAAAAGCCATCATGTATCACATGAAGAGTCTTTCGCTTGGCCAATAGATCTCCGAATAAAATCATGAACCTTATATATTGACCTTACATGTGGAGAAACAAACAAGTATGCTAATCTCAAACAAAGGAAAGAGAAGTTATCTCTTTGTATGGATTTCAAACAAGTATATTGAAATTGTTGAAGCTTTAATATGACGCACCATTGGAAACTAAATGGGAAGCTTTCAAGAAATATATTTTCTCTTGTAGGTAAGAATGCTTTTCATAAAGCATGTCCATGGTATCAAAAAATGTAAATCACGCAAAAGATGGTTTAAAAAAGAATGTCAATATGCTCGAAAGTCCTTGATAAATATAGATGCAACTATGGACAAAGACAACTATCAAAGTCATTTGCATGCATACAAGGCATTGATTCAAAAGAAGAAAATACATCTAGCATCATTTTTTCAAATCCAAGAAAAGGCACACACATTTTAGAGAAACTAGAAGAACAAGCGGTTGAGGTTTTTGGTAAATTGAGTCTTATGGATATGCACACACGTTGTAAATAGCTATACGAGTAGCCAAATGCTTTAAAATAGCATTTTATGGTTCACTCCCATGTATGCTCTCTCTTTTTTTTACTATTGACGATATGTTTAGTGGCCTTGAAAAGTTGGTCACTTCAAAGTAGGAGATCTTGAAGGTGTCGAATCAAAAAGGATTAAATGGATGGGAGATCTACACATGATTGGATGTGTGATATGTTCAACATTGCACTTGAGCATGGCATGCCTTGTGATTGGAGCACTAATTGGGTCAAGCGTGTGGATAAAGATGGAGATGTAAAGAATGTAACTAATAGACTAAAATGATTGGGTCTCTTATGTCAAAGTTGTTTTGAGTGATTGGACTAAAAAGAATGACAAATTCGCAAAAGGACAAGCATAGACCGTAATAGGCCTCAATAGACCATGCTTTATACATTACACCGACCATATTGCCCTCAATTACAAAACCATGTTCTTTGTTGAAAGAGGAAACCATACTCATCCTTATATGATTCATCCTATCAATTTGTCAACGGTATGCACTATCGCAGCCATTTTGGTTAGCTTCCACTTGGGGCAATCGAGAAGGTCAAATTTATTGTGCACATTATACTCGCTGCAATCTTGAGAGTTTGAGTACCACACACTTAGTGATCAACTTTTGGTCACATCCAAACTTGATTTCCTCACTTTTATCTATGACTTGGAATTACACACTTTCCTCTCCTAGCTAGAGTGTGGGCTATCCACTGCGACACTCATCACCACAAGTTTGGAGCAGTGAGAATCACTTATCCTCCCCATACATGTTACATCACATGTAATTTTGGTCCCATAGGTCATATTTGACCTATGAGTTTGATACAGGGATTTAATATAATTACCTAAACTTTTGTGTAATCACAAGGTCTTATTAGTATATTTACATAATCACACTGAACATGATAAAAAACAAGCTAGTTGAGAGAAACTTGTAAACACACAAAAAGCCCGTTGAGCAAAACAATTTTCCCTACGGGCCCGCAACTAAATATATATAGGGCCCCGATTGGGCCCGTTGGTGTTATTTCTTGAGCCACTGAGAGAGAGAGAGAGAAGAGAGAGAGAGAGAGAGAGAGAGAGAGAGAGGTAGAGGTACGTCGAGAGGAGAGAGGGGGTTGTATGGGAGCGTGCTCTGCATCGTAGTGCACGATAACAACGGAGTACCCGACCACAACGACCTAGGTATTGGTGTGTGTGTGTTGTGTTGTTGTTGTTGTTGTGTGGTCGCATGCCTTTTGTTGTATTGCACGTAGTACCATAAGGTACCTTACCACACAATGTAGTGTGTGCGTAAGCTATTCTCCATAATAGTGCTTACCATGAGGGTATCACCTTGATGACACGGGAAATATGGTGTCCTTGTGGTAAGTATTGACTCACTTTCTAGATACTACATCGGTAAAGTGACAATTCTAGTATCCTTATGGTGAGTCAAGTTCCCTTCCCCTTTCCAAAAGAACATATGGACATCGGTCGGTAACGCAGCTATATGATAATCGTATGCAAGCCATTATTGCTCTTTAGATTCAGGTGGCACTCGATCAGTAACGTGGCTAATTGAGTGTCATTTGTTAG
The DNA here is from genome assembly GCF_014529385.1 of Adiantum capillus-veneris. Lineage (NCBI taxonomy): Eukaryota > Viridiplantae > Streptophyta > Polypodiopsida > Polypodiales > Pteridaceae > Adiantum > Adiantum capillus-veneris. The sequence goes on from NW_028221715.1 coordinate 25,192, forward strand.
AAGCATTTTTTTTGCATAAACGTAGCGTTCAAGTCGTTAACCCGGCCGTGTACAAACACCATATAGTTTGTAATGTGCATGTGCAGTTATTTTTTAAAGTAGAATAATTAATTTAAAATACTTGGTTGGTAACATGGCCGTGAAAGAGTATTTCATATACAAATGTTTGAATTGTCTGAATTTGTTGTTTTTTAAGTGTTTTTGTGAAAATATATACTATCTAATCATATTCAAAAGAATGTTTTTATTCATCAATATCGTTTTTATTTTAAATGATACATTTACATAAGTAATATTCACAGTATGTTAATTTCTCTATGTCTACAAATAGCTAATATACTTTCAATATAAAAAAAGTTATATGTACACATTTTGCATGTAAGACATTCATTTTAATCTTTGTAAAGAGAAAGACGTTCTTTACAATTTATGAGTTGTTTTGTATACTATCAATTGTTTTGAAATGAGCTAAAATGAGATTGGAAATATGTACATCACAATGCACCTGTCTTCTATTGAATCAAATTTTTTTGAAGTGATAACGTGCAAAATATAAAGTCATGTTTTATGTTCTATCAGAATACTTTGAAACGTTTTGGATTTTTAACCTGTCCCCATTGATTCTGGATGATTTTTGTTAAGAGTTACTTTGTTTTATTGCAATTTGCACAATTAAACATAGCATTTTAAAGTGAAATTGATGATAACTTGAATGAATATAATCTTACACAATTTTTTGAAGTCTTTAAGTCACAGATATGGTTTTGTTTGAACTAGTGTGAGAGTGCAACATGCAAAATATGAACTCATGTCTTATGGTTTATCACAAAATAAGCTGAAATGTTTTAGGTTTTTAACGTTATTTCTGATCTGGATGGTTTTTCTTAAGAGTTACTTTGTTTTTTTTGTATTTACACGAGTAAACATAGCATGTTAAAGTGAAAATGTTTTTAATTTGTATCAATATAAACGTGCATATTTTTTTGAAGTCTTCAAGTCACGGTTATGGTTTGCCTGAACTAGTGTAAGAGTACAGGAATCCAAGAATCAGACCCCCACCACAATGTCAGGACAGTGTTGGGCAATATGAAAGTCTACCTACAGAGACTTAAAAGAAGATCTCCGTCCCACCTGCAATATGACGAAAGTAGAGTTGTGTGACAAACTATGGGAGGAGCAAAAGAGTCAAGATGAAGCGGGTGAAAGCTCAAGACTAAGCTTCCTTACCCAAGAGATTGAAGTGGCCCAAGATGCACAAGCGGCTATGGGTGTCCGATTAGATGCCAGCGACACCGGCACAAATCATACACACATCATTAAATGCCAAGTGTGCTGATCTGATCGGCATTACCCATGAGGTAGTGATGGAAGGTGCAAGGGTTGGAGCAGGCGCTTTTGGTGTATGCATAATATACACCATTAAAGGCATTTCTTTCTTTCCAGAGCACATTACATATGTAGAAAAATTCTACAAGGAAGGGAGTGAGACAAAATTTAATAGCTTTTAGACAGAGCAAGGAATGCAAACACTTCACCGCTCCATTGTAAAATGCATTGGCTCTACCACTGAGGCTCCCTAGATCACAATATTTCCATGCTACAATGGAGGCACCTGGGGGACATGATGTGCCGCCTGCCATTCACCCACAGAGCGTCAAACGCTACATGCACAAGCTACAATATGGCTCAAGGTCTCTCCATCAACAAATCAATACTTACTAGAGATAGAAACTACATGGACTCAAAGCATGATTGAGCAATGCCAACAATCTTACACTCTTTAATTGATGGTGTTGCTGCTCACTCAGCTAGTATAGTGCATAGCGACCTGTACCCTTTCACATAATGTTAGGCTTTACTCGTGCACATAAACCCCGCATCGGCATCATTGAATGGGACATGACGTTTAATTTGTTTAATGCAAAATAGTAAGCGATGCGCAATCTGTACACAATATATTTCACAAGGAATATATTATATGTTTGGCATGGCAAATGAGTATAAATTCAAGTAAGTCTACCAAGACACCCCTAGCACAATTAGAAATCTATTAGTGACAAAGATGAAGGTTTTGCGCATAACAATTGAGATCGAGAGATTATGTATAAGCGCTACTATAAGCATTGTATATGATCAAAACACGTTGAATATAAGCTCTTTCATAATGGTTTTTGACACAATCTTCATTCTACTCTCAAGCTATATTGAATTTGTGAAGTTGTTATCTTGTTCTGAGTCTGAGTGTTGTGGGTCTTCTTTTAATTCAACTTCCACATCTACTATCGGATTCTCTTCTATTTTGTCTATAGTGCATGTGAGATACACCGACATTGCATTGAGATACACCGACATTGAACTCTTCTTCGTTTTCTTTTGAAAATCATATAATTCAACTTCCACATCTATTATCAGATTCTCTTTTATTTTGTCTATCGTGCATTGAGATACACCAACATGAAATCTTCTTCGTCTTCGTTTTGACAATCATACACCCAGACTGGAATTTCCTCCTTGTAGCCAGCACTTCGGATGTGATGCAATATCTTTTCTGTTGCAAAATATACACTAAATTTTCTTCTCTGTCTGCTAATAATCTGTTGTGAATAGTGATAAGAACATACTTGTACAAACTCTAGTTTCTCTTTGAACTTGAGTTTGTTGCACATTGTGCTAGTACTTTCATTGCAAGGGGACGTAAGGTCGAGTAATGCTCTCCACACTTTATCATCCACCACTTCCATGTAGGTTGATCTTTTTCCATTGAATTTAAAAATCGTTCGCAAAAGGAGATTCTTTTAGTAAAAATTTTCTCATTTCTTTGAATACAATCAATTTGGTCTTGAACATTGGAGTAGAAGTGATTACGGAGAAGTGATTCCAATGTATAAAATTTCGGCAAAATCGAGTTTGAACAAGAAA
>NW_028221716.1:0-31564 GCF_014529385.1 Adiantum capillus-veneris
CCCCCCCCCCCCCCCCCCCCCCCCCCCCCCCCCCCCCCCCCCCCCCCCCCCCCCAAACAAAACTCTGGAGCACTTCTAGACAGGGGTCTTCCCTCGTCCAAGGGTAAGAAAGCACCTGTTGTCTCGTGCACACTTCAATTGCGCTACGTGGACATGCTTCTACTACAATCTACCATGAGTCATTAGCTTAGGACTAAGCCTAACACCTATGTGAGCCTCTAAGAAGACGTGCATGTCTAGGCCGGTCATAGTTGCATACCCTCTCTTGCATAGTAGTCATTGTAACAAACTTGGACACTCCAAGTCAAGATTCTACCGCGACACAACAAAGATTCACTTCAAAACAGTTCACAATTCACAATTGATTCGACACGGCCCGGCGGAGTTCTGTGCCTAGAGATACTGGCCCCAAAGACTGGCGCCCCTTTCGACATTTCTTTTTGTATTAATCTGTGTTCAAAGTACAAGAGAGTGGGAGGGTTCTCACTCTCAGACTCTACGTCCAGATGCTCTGAGTTGTGAGGGCCCTACCCACTTATTTATAAGTTTACAAGGGATTCCAGAAAGCAAGGCCCCAAAAGCTTTCAGTGAAAAGCCTTGCAAAATAAAGCAAATTGACCCCAAAAGCTTCTCAAAAATATTGCGTAGATTTCAACAGCGTAAAAAGCAACTTTCCGTGCAGCCTTGTCACGTCAGCCTGTTGCCGCATATTGCGCCACAAATCACGGAAAGCAGTACAGCATGCCACGTCAACAGTGCGAAATTTTTGCCACGTCAACACTTCAAGAGCAAGAGTGTGTCCAAGTCTGCTGCCCAGGCATGCCACGTCACCAATTTGTGACATATCCCCCTCTTGAAAGCATTGTAATCGCCCTCGATTACGCCTGCAAAACAGACAGAAGCCATAAATTGTCTTAGCAGACACTGACTGTTAGACCAATCAACACTCACATCACAAGACATCACAGGACATCACATGACAAATCACATTCAACAATCATTCCAATCTCAGACGATGATTAATCGGCAATGTATTTAGCAAATGCATCTAGATCCAGTCGGAACCTCTCAGATGCCTAATTGACTAATCCTTATTGCAATCATGCCTATAGAGATTTATCGGACCGAAATGCAGCAGTCATTTCGTCTATCAGTTCCTGCACTTAAACAAGTCAAATACAAATCAGTATCATATTATCGGGAATTCCAGTTCATAAAGTCATACAGCAGAATATTGTCAGCTCAGCAATATCCCTGAAACCCAAAGAGACATCAGTGACTCTATATCAAATCAAGCTATCGGGGCAATCTATCGACAAAGGAGTGGAGTGACTCCCCTCTTGTGCATACCCATTGCACTAGATTCGCCCATGCTGAAATCGGGGTTCTATCGGAGTAGACTATGCTAAACCGAATGCTTCAAGGTAAAGATTCACAATCTAAGGAGTATCTGCCAGGTCCTCCTTCTCCATCCACTTCGCATCCAATGCGGGATAGTTCTTGAATTTAACCAAGAACCGCCTTATCGCTTTACCTTTTATCTTTCTATCTTAATGTACCAATATCTGTTCTGGAACGAGTATCTCCTCGTTTTCCTCCACTTCGGTGTAAGGTGCAGCGGAAGTGAATGTTGAACTTTGCTCAAGATGAGTGCTCCGAACTGTGCTCAAGGGTTCCTTTTACTTACGGAAGAGAGAGCCTTCCGTTCCTTTAGTGAGAGAGTACAATGGACACAAACAAAGTGGATGAACACTGTGAATGAAGGTGCTGAGACTGAGAGATAGAGAGAGAAGAGAATATGACACCAGAGACGTTGTAAAACCCTCCTCCGAAGGCCCCACTTTTTTACTTTTTACTTTTTACTTTTTTGGGCTAGAGCCGGCAAGCCAGCAAGAAACTTCCTTTGCTTCGCATGCACGCAAACGAGTCAAAGACAAGTTATCTTGCGGACTTGCCGACAAGGGGAAAAGCGCCTCCATGCCGTATCGTGGCATGTCAACGGGGAATGGAAGCAAGTTTCCCCCTCGGGGGAGTAAAAAGTCTTTTCATGCCATGTTAGTCAGTCCATGTTCCCTTGTTAGTCACGCCACCCGAGGGTAACGTCAAGAAATCACCAAACGAATTCAGTGATGCACTTAAGGACCAAAGCTGAGAGAGAGGGACAAACCCTTGTAACTCACAGACCATGCTGAATCTTGCCCAAGTACTCCAGGATTTTCGCCTGGTAGAAAAAGGCCCCCGTCCAGCGGATGTACGGTAGGACTGCCATACCCAAAATGGGCGTCAGCTCAAAGGAGGCATCCCAATCCGGCCAACCATGGTCACCAAGGCCCGCTCGGAAAGCCCAGGACCATGTTAGGCGAGACCGCACCGTACGCAATAACTACAAGCCCTACGAGCTTCAAACACCCTCATGGGCCAGAGCATTGTAGTATCGCGGTACGGCCCCGTAGAGGAATGCTGCAACGTTATCCACATAAGCACTCCTCAGTTGCGGTCCACGACGACCATTATGGGCCCCACGAGGGACAACCCAACCTGGCAATCGCTTTCCGCTAATCTCCCCTCCCAGGAGTAACACTTCGGTATCTTCACCGCTAGGATTGTTTAATAGCCGTCTAGCATGTTCCAAACAGGGTCGTATTGAGCTTCTGAGATTGTCCAGTTCAGGGCACTGTACCAACAAGTGCGTAAGTGACCTTGAACCTTCTTCATTCCGCACAACGGGCAAGTCCTCGACTGCGCCCGTTCAATCTTATCCTTAAGCATTAAGCCATCCACTCTTGCTAGTAACAAGACTTTCTCCTCCATCCCACCGGGGTTCTTTCCAATGCTCTGCCTAAAGAGGTATCCACGCGTGTCCTCATACTTCCTCCCAATATAAGGATCAAGGGAGACACATTGATGTGAGTGTTCCCAGAGCTTCCAGCTCTCCTGTTTTGCGGTTTCAACAGAAGCGCCGTTGATATACCTCTCCCCCCAAAACTTTGTCCTTTTACACCAAGTCCACTTCTTGAATTGGTTCCAGTCTGGTATATTGTTAACCAAATCTGCAATCCAAGTCTTTAGATCTACGTATTTGGTAAAAGCTTGTACCCTCTGCCCTACACAATAAGCTGGTACGGGGGGAGCCCTAACTCCCGGTGAAGAGTTGTTGCTGCCACAGAACTCGACTTCGCGGCCTTACTGACTACCCACCTCATTCCAGTTGCTATAAGCGTCTCTAATGGGTTCAACTTCCTCGTGTCATGTGAACCCATTATCTCCGCTCCATAGGTCGCCACTAGGAAGACGCACGCCTTGAGAAAGGCCAACCTTGACCACATCAGAATTTTCTTAGAGCACAGAAGATGTTTATGGGCATACAAAGACTTACGTGCGCTTTCAATCCTATCTTTAAGGATAGTATCGATCGAGACTTCGCTGTCTATTAATATGCCCAAGTATCTATACTCTGAGGCTACCTAAATCTCCTCAAGTCCGATGTGCGGCTTGAAGGCAATAAGTTCCTCAAGGTCCCCGTTAAACACGGTCGCCTGGCATTTCTTTATGCCGAACTTCATCCCCCACTTCTCTGCCCAACTATGCAATCTATCTAAACTAGCCTACAACTCCTCCTTAGACTCCGCAAAAAAACTAATTCATCTGCAAAAAGCAGGCCCTGGATCTTCAGGAGTAGGCCTGGAATAGCCACCCCAAGGTCAGTCGCACTCTCATCCACGATGTCATTAATGAATATATTAAAGAGAGTAGGCGACACGGGACACCCTTGACGCATGCCACGGGCGATTTGGACCTCCTCACTCAACTTCGCTCCGAATGTCATTAATGAATATATTAAAGAGAGTAGGCGACACGGGACACCCTTGACGCATGCCACGGGCGATTTGGACCTCCTCACTCAACTTCGCTCTGACCCGCACTCTGACCTTGGAAGATTGGTACAAGGCTCGAAAGAAATTCAAGCAACGACCTCCAATCCCTATGGCTTCCATCTTTAAAAAGAGCGCCTCGTGTTACTGTATCGTACGCCTTTTCAAAGTCAATTTATGCAACAAACGTCAGTTTCTTAACAACCTTTCGTCTGAGCACAATCTCCTTCAAGGCAATCACTTGTGCCACACATTCCTCCCGAGTCCGAAATCCGGCTTGACCACGCAAGAAGAAGTTTCTTTCCTCGAGTTTCACTGAGATCCTATTGATCACGAGTGAGGTCAAGAGCTTCAGAGAGATTGGAATAAGAGATATCCCTCTGTAGTTGTCCAGATTAGAAAGATCACCCTTCTTCGGGATATACAACACTACCGAGGTAGATGATGCCTCCGGCAACTTCCCTGAATCAAACCAAGTACACAACAGTTTGAAGACTACTCTTCCCATGTCTGTATTTGGTTTAAATCGATCCGATCTAGTTCCCTTATCTTGCATAAGGATATTGAAAAATTCAGGGGGAATGCAGTCTATCCCAGCTGCTTTATGTCGCTTGATCTTGCGACATACCTCTCGAACTTCATTCCAACTAATAGAGTCATTGATGCCCTCTATTCTAGGCCAAAGTCGCATAGCATGGTTACGCCAGTGTTCTGGGTCCTTGTTGTGCCCGGAGGGGTCGGCGAAGACGCGAGAAGCATGATCCTTCCAAATGTCTCGGATCTTCTCTTCGTCCGCCTGCAGCTCGCCGCCGTTCTGGTCTCTTAGGGGTTGAGCGGGCCCTCCTTTTCTGCTCCCCCCTAGAACGGCTTTCATATGCTTCCACCAAGCATACCATTCCTTGCGTCTTGCCAACTCGACGCTCTTGAGCATGAATCGTTTGAGAGCCTCTCTCTCGCTTCTCTTCGTTTCAGCTCGCGTCTCTTTTCGGCATTCAACAAACTTCCTCCAAGCCCTATCTTCACTAGAGGAATCACTCTCTGCTTGCCGCAGAGACTTCCAAGCTTCCTGTCTTCGGTTGATGGATCTCCCGGCTCTCGGGTCTAGCCTAAAGCCTCTATTCGGCCTCTGGGGGGCCTTACGGAGAACGCACCAACATCTCGAGAGACTCTTTCAGCTGCCTCCTCAAAGCTCTTCGACTGGCGGTTTACCGCCGCTTGCGTGATTTCCCCTTCCTCTGTCGCTTCTGGTAGGGAGTCCCAAAAGTTGTGATGCAAAAATAGTTGAGCCGCCGGTTCAATTCTAGTCGCATAAATGGAGGGGGGGGGGGGGGGGGGGGTGGGGGGGGCTCCGCACACACCACATCACACACCAACTTCACCTTAACAGGCCAGTGGTCCGACAAATCCACCGCTCTTTGGACACTGGCATGGCTGAGGAACTGAAGGGCGAGATCATTGGCCAAAAAGAAGTCAATGTCTCATCGTCCTTTACCACCGGAAGAGTGATACGAGAGTCCAGAGCCTCTCGTTTGGACAATCTTAAAATCAAGGTCCTCACTCCCAAGCCATCTCTTCATCAGGCGCCATCTAAGATTCCAATCCCCTCCTACCAGGAGAGGAAGGCCCTTTCTGCCCAACCTACGAAGCTTCGAAGCTAACGCACTTAACACGTCTGCTCGCTCATCCACTAATTGCCTCTACGGGACATAAACATTTCCGTAAATCCAACCATCCTTCATATTCAAAGGAAAGAGTTGGACAAACAAGGAGTTTACGTCCGACATTCCCAACTCAAAGGCTCTGAGCTCCTGAGAGACTAAGGTCACGAGTCCCCTGGCTCCTGGCTTATCAGATCCTGGCACTTGGAATGTCGAATACCCCGCCATTCTAAGGGGCCATGCACCCTGGAATAGTCGAGTCTCTTGGAGACCCACCACATTCCAAGTCTTTTGTAACATTACGTACTCCAACTCCCCCCCCTTTGACCGGAGTCCATTAATGTTAAGCGTGGCAAAGATCGGCGATTTTAGCACTTCCATCGCCGACACCTGACGGTTCCTAACTCTCCTCACGAAAGGAAGCGAGATCTTAGCAAACCACCTAAGCATACTCTCCGTTTGGATATTCTGGAGGATATCTAGGGCTGCTTGTCTACTAGAAGTGAAAACATCGAAGCGGGTGCTCCCCGTCCGATTGTTAAGGAATCGATCCAAAAGCTCAATACTTGCAAACAGGGAGGTTGATCTCGGTGCGCGCTTCAAGGCCTTGCTGAATGACACTTCGGTGTGTTCATTAGCGCCCCAAATGCACAGCTTGCCAACCGTCCCTTCTGAAACACCCCCCCAAGCCTGCTTCTCATCATTACCCGTTCCTCTCAAGCTGGTCTGCTTGGGGCGACGACCGGGTCAATCTCGGGTATCGACAAGGATCTTAGCCCATTGTTTTGTAGTTGATCGGCATTCATAACCTCAATGTACCGTACTTCCCTTGTTGAGTTCGGTCCATCTTGGTCTATGCCCCCGCCCCTCCGCTCCTTAGACGGCTGCCCGTCAAAGTTTACTGCGGGGCGTTCAGTCTCAGCCATAGCTAGTGAGTTTCGCTGCCCCGCTACGCATTGGTTCATCCCGTCCTTCCCGGTTTCTGTGAGTTCGGGTTCACCGTAGCAGCAACCAACGAGGCCCCGCTCCCCACTTTCTGGGGTGCTGTCGATCGCTGTACTCGGAGCGGCTCCCAACGCCCGCCTCCCCGAGGGTACCTGGTAGCAGCCCTCTTCCACGTCAACCCAAATACCCTTAACTGGTGCTCCTGGATCGTTTATATAATATGGTTGTGATTTCATAGAAAAGACACGACTATACTTAACGATCAGGTTGTTCACCTTTAGTTTGGAGGGGTCCGGGTTAGGTACGTCGTTCCCGAGGGATCGACAACCCACTTTCCGGATTGTGGTTGTCCTGTATGTAAGATTTCATGGTCACAACTGCCAACGTGTTGACGAATCAACTCCATCTTCTAGACTTGTGGATTCACATGTAGTATCGATACAATTCGCACAACGTTTCGCTCCTCGATCGGTGGGCCAAGGGACAAGCGGGTCCTTGATCTGGGTGTGGTCCGTAACGGTCCCGTGGTTAGCAAGACTTTAGAATCCACACCCTACTGTAACTCATCACGTAGTTGGTACACTTGCGGGTGGATCACCAAGCCCGAGGGTCCATGATTTTGGCTCGAAGTAGAGGGTGTTCCGTGAAATGGGATGGGTCAGGGGAACTCGTCGCCTCACCTCACCCGTCTCCCGTTTCACAGCGCACCCACCCTTCCACAAGCGTTGACTGTTCTGTGGAGGGTGACATTGGCACCGCCCCGAGGGAGGGTGAATCGTGAAATGGAGTGGGTCAGGGGAACTCGTCGCCTCACCTCACCCGTCCTCCGTTTCACAACCCACTAGTCCGTCTCAAGACGTCACCGCCACCCCCTTTAGTTTGGAGTTTACTCTCTCCATGAGTCAAGGGGGGACCAACGAAAAGGTTACACAGGGAGCGCCTTCAACCCACCAACCTCAACTGTATGAAACACCCATCCGCTGGGAAATCGTGAAATGAAGTGGGTCAGGGGAACTCGTCGCCTCACCTCACCCGTCCCCCGTTTCACAACCTACCAGTCTAGGTTCTGGTCTCAGGCCGTCACCGTCACCCCTTCCATTGGGTAAGTGTTTCATACCGTTGGTGCGGAATTACAATCAAAAGCCTCTCCCCCCAAGCGGTCCTCCAGGGATTGTGTCCCTCTTGGCTGCCACCGGTTGTGTCATGAGGTACACTCTTTCTCCCCTTGCATCCAAATATGAGAAGCAGAGCCTCTAAACCTAGGGGGGTTGATCGGTGTCTGACGGAAAATATCTGGGCGGTGAGGAAGTTCCCCCCTTGAGTCCACTCGACATACTCAAGATGATTTTTACAGAGCTTTCTCTAGATGGGTCCATTCGACATCCTCGGATGATTTTTACAGGGCTTTCCCTAGGTTCGACCATCCTTCTCGCCTTCCATATTCTCCCAGTCCCAACCCACCCCGATCTAGCTCTGCAGCTCATACTCGTCTTTAAGGCATTATGATCGCTAGTGTCCTCCCCCCTCCCCTTTGGGATTTTACTCCTACACACGGAGAGGGTTTTTTAACCGTACGTGGTCCCCCCATTGAGTTTTTGGGAAGCACTTAGTCGAAGTCCAATCCCGCCACGTGGAGGCGGCTTCCCGTTGGGACCCCGAAGGCCCCACTCTCTATGGCGAGAGCGGTCTAGTTGTGATTGCACAAATCTCTACAATGCTTGGACTTGCCGACAATGTCGACGACGACAAGGACGACAACGAGACGGGCTGAAATCTGAGAATGCTAAGGGCTGAAATCTGCAAATTTTTATTTGCTGAATTCTGACTCTATGTCGGTGACAATGTCAATGGCGACGATGCTGAAATCTGCGTTTTCCGGGCTGAATCTACAGACTTCGCGGGATCTGACCATGCGGCGAGGATCTGCTGCAAGAAGGTGAGATCTGCGAGGTTCATGACTTGTACTGCGGGTGCTAGCTGCTGAAAACTGAAAATGCTGGTCTTCTTGTGGCCTTGTCGCGACAGAATTGCAAAAACGCTGAGCTCTAGGCTGATCCAAAAACGCTAGGGGCTGAATTTTGCTGCTGGTGGGGGGGATCCACTAACGCTAGGGCTGATCTGCTGTCGTGAAGGAGTTCTGCTGTGTCTGCTAATGCCGAAGTTGCTCTGCAATGCAAAAACACCAAGGCTTTGTGCTATTGTTCTGCTATATCCAAAAACGCTAGGTCTTGCAATCTGCAAAACGCTAGGCCTTATGATGGGGTTCTGTTGAGAAGTTGCCTGTTGAGCAAGGTGCTCCTGCTGCCTCTTCTGCCAGAAAGTGCTAGCGCTAGATTTCTACTTATACAAACTTGACTAAATTGCCCTACCTACTTTCCAACAAAAGTCACTTAAAAATAATAAGTGAAAAACGTCAAAAATAGAAAAAATAGGTCTATGCACGGTAAAAATGCTCCTGATGGTTCTAATGGAAATCTGATGATCATGTTGTGTGCAACCAGAGGATATGCATCTAATCTAAGTGTCTGGACATGCATGGTCTGCGAACAGACTCACAAAAGTGCCAAATCACTTCCTATTCTAGACTGACTTGACTGACTGAACCCTGATCATGCTGTAGCTTATCCACGGACACATAGGGTTAGATGTGTCACGTGACATCCCCTCCTTTTCAAAGTGAGGTATTGGTACCAAACTGTATGGCGTCGAGGGAGATCGCCAATAGCATCCGCAATCCTGGAAAGGACTCTTCGCTGGCCCACTCTGATGTGTGGGTTGTGCGGTACTTGAACTTCATAAAGGTCTGCAACGCTTGCTTCTTTGGGCCGCGCCGAAAGCGACACAAAGTCTTCTGAGTCTCCTTCAATGCTTCCACTTCTTCTATGGACGTAGGTCCACCTTCTTCAAGAATCTCCGTGGCTGAAAATTCCTGAAACCACTTCCAACACAAAAACATGAACATACCATTCCATGTAAAGTGACTGGAAAAAATCTCGTCTTCTCAAAAGATTGTGCATGCAATGTAGATGGAACAAATAGACGGAGTGCCAAACCGTTCACCACACACACACAAACAATGAGATTGAATCTTGTCTTGGTGATCTAAATCAATCAACTGTGGCAAATCACAACGGAAATGCCCATGCTTGCTACTCATACTCTCTTGTGCTTTTTCTACGACTGTGTCGTGCCAAGGAAGAGACATGGAATGTGAATTCCTTGGGTGCATACTTTCATGAATAATCGGCATACATCCGTGCTCATTCATGAGTGAAACATGCTCAACGTACAATACGTCATGCCTAGGAAAAGGGATCACATAAAGCCGTTGACTAAAATACAGGCAACAATCACAAAACACTCGATTAATGCGTGCTGACTAATCATGCGAACACATAATACTTCCTTGGGGGGTTCTCTAGACCTAGGCTCGAGAGCCAAGATCGGTTCTTCGTGATTGATCGAATCTTCTTGTGGGGGTTGTCACCAGGAGGGGTATTTTTCGTGTTGCCTTCCGTAAATAAGTACTAGATATTTTTATTTATTTTTATTTTTACTTGTTTTCCGCGGAACCCTTGAAAAGGTGCAAGTGGACATTGCATCGCCAGTGTGAAACGGCTGCGGCCGAATAGGTTTCTCACAACAGGAGTCTGGGTCGGTCGGTCTGGGACTGGTCGGGCCAGTTAGGACTGAATTCTGATGAGTATGGAAGCCTATGTGCGCCAAATGAAGTCTGGGCCACTCGGAAAGTCACTTATAACTTTATAAGTCCGTGGGAACTAGAGAATTAACTCAAGGACACATGGAGGCTCTAGGCAGTTTTGCCACTTCCATCGGCAAGAGGGGGCGCCCAATTTGAGAGAGGAGGCTGATTTGACTCATTAGTGAGCTACAGTGTGTGTGTGAGTAGTGGGTGCAGGTCTACAGCTTTAATGGAAAGCTTGCCTTCTCCTCTGTCTCATGTAGCACGATGATTTGCTCTCGTGCAGCCCTCTCCCCCCTTTGGCACATATGGTAATGCCCCACTAGTTGGGCTACTCAGATGAACATGTACAGTTCTGGGGGTTTATCCGCTTTTTTTAAGGCAAGAGCTTTGAACAAGAACCGGATTAGCTAATTGCTAATCCCCCACAGGTACGCACAATTCCATCACTTCGGAGAGTTTTCTCGCGTGAAAACTCGTCCAATTCACAGGGGAACTGTCCCATTGTGTGCGGGAGCCCTTGGGACACGCGTAGGTGTGTTTGCTCCGCTAAAAACGATCCGAAACAGCGAATTACAGCCTGCTGTGTTTTTCTGCAGGTTTAGGGTTTCGCACCTAAACTGCAAGGGAACCCCAGGGGAGCCTCGTGAGAGCCTTGGGATGCGTGTACAAGCTTTTGGACACCCGGCAGTGAAAAGCAAGGAATTACAGCGCGCTGAATTTCTGTGACAGCTCACCAGAAAGCTTCCAGATAGCGAGGGAATCCGTCCTAGACAGGTGCTTTTGACCTACAGGGGTTTTTTGCCCGTTATGCTGCCAAAATCAGGTCAAAAACCTGCGTTTTCAGCCCTCGCCAGGTTTGGACAGCTTTGTGAAAGCTTGTGCGAAGTGGTCGGATCGTCTACCTTAATTTCAATAAAGAAATACCGAAAGGGGCGCCTCTTTGGGGCCTACAGGGTGTCGGTCTCGTGTGCGCAATGACATTCTAGTCGCTGGACGCAACTGTGTTCTCTTCCCTTCTCAATGCTCTGTGTGAAGTTAACAGGTAATTGAAATTGTACCGGCCTGTACAACGTTAACAGGTAATTGAAATAGTACCGCCCTATATTTATATATGGTTCCATCGACGGGATAGTCACTTTTTCTTCAAAAAGTGCAGTGTGTATTGTTGTGGGTGAAAGCAACACAGAGCTTGTCGATATGGCAAAGAAGAGAGACCAAGTACCTGAAGAGGGATCTTCCTCACATGGCACAGAGAAAATTCCTTCAACTCTTCAAGAAGAGGACAGGTTGTTTAGAACTCAACTGCGTTGTTGCATGGACATGTTTCAGCAGTTGGCTAACAACCCAAGGATGCAGGAGTTCTTACAAGCTCCGACACAGGGTTTTCAGCCTCCTACACAAGGCATGACTGAGCCGTTGCAGGAAAAGGAGATTTCCAATGCGCATAGGACTCATGATGCTCGAGGGAAAGCCCATGTGGTTGAGCAACTAGCGGTGTCCAATGATCCAAAGCAACTTGCTTTAGCTGGACAGGAACCGTTTGTGAATGGTCAAGGGAGTAATGAACACGCTATGCGTCAGACCCTTCCATTACCTAATACTTATCCTGTTTATTTTGGAGGTGGTTCAGTGTTTCAAGCTATGGTTGGACCTTCCACAGGTTATATGCCAGGGAATGTGTTCGGGACAATGCAAACAGGCATGGGTAACCCTATGTACACGAACACGGGTGTCCAACCAGGTTTTCAGGGTGCCTATGACCACTTTCGAGTGCCTAGAACACAATTTGGTATGGCTGGTTTTTCGCAGCCATACGTACAAAATGCAGATATGACAGGTAAAACAGTTGATGCGAGTGCTGGAATGAACAATCATGGGGCACCACTGTTACAGGCACTTGTTTATGATAATGTGGCTCCTTTGAGTCAGCTTAAGGATTACAAGGAAGGTGGGCAAGGAGTGAAGTTTGAAACTTTCAGAGGAACTAAGGATCAATTGAAGGCTTTGACCTTCATACAGCAGTTCGATGCAGCTTATGTTGGAGGAAACTTCACGGAATCTTCAAAGATACGCAAGGCTGCCACTTTCTTGAAAGGGAATGCGCTTCAATGGTGGACCGCATTGTTGAACCAGGGTCAAGCCCCAACAACGTGGGTCCAATTCAAACAACTTTTTGCGCCTGCATGGTTGACAAACACTTTCGAAGTGGATGTCATGACAGAATGGCACGAGTTGAATGCTAAACAGTGTGCGAATCTGGAAGAGTACAATAAACTGTTGCTAGTCACCTCTTACAGGTTTGTGCCATTGTCAGAACAAATTGAGAAGTACTGTTGCAGATTGCCCAAGAAAATCAGGGACTATTGCACAAAGAAAACTGTCATGAGTATGTTTCAGTTGATAGAGAATGCAAGAGTGGCCAGCAATCTGTCGAAGGGAGATGCCGATGGATTTAATAGCCACAATAAAGGGTCCCAGGGCAAACAGTTTTCAGCCAAGGACAATGTTGCAGCAAAGCCTTATGAGCCTCCCACAAAGAAGCCCTCCACTGAAGAAGGTGATACGTCCAAGAAGCAGTCTAAGTCTTCTTCGGGACGAGGACAAGGACAAAAAATCAGGGACTATTGCACAAAGACTATTGTCATGAATATGTTTCAGTTGATAGAGAATGCAAGAGTGGCCAGCAATCTGTTGAAGGGAGATTCCGATGGATTTAATAGCCACAAGAAAGGGTCCCAGCGCAAACAGTTTTCAGCCAAGGGCAATGTTGCAGCAAAGCCTTCTGAGCCTCCCACAAAGAAGCCCTCCACTGAAGAAGGTGATACGTCCAAGCAGCAGTCTAAGTCTTCTTCGGGACGAGGACAAGGACAAAAAAGGCATTTTTTTGGCAAAACTTTTGAAGAAAAGGAAAGCTCTTAGGGAGGCCAAGAAATGCTATATTTGTGAACAGGAAGGACATTTTGCAAATGAATGCCCACAGAAGAATTCACAAGATAAGGATGACAAGTCAGACCATAAAGGAAAGAAGCCAGAGCCAAGTGCAGGACTTGTTCCAGATTTGGTTGGAGACCAGCCAAACACAGATGCCACGGAGCTGTGCAGAGCTTGGGGCAAAGTTAGAGACCAAACAGTGCTGGTTTTCTTTGATCCAGGAGCCCGTGCAAATTTCATATCACCAGAATTGGCATCAAAGTTGGGCATTCGTGCAGAGGAGATGGGTATGACGAGGGAAGCAGGTTTGGCATGCCCAGGTCATTCAGAGCCTGTTACTCCCATTTTGGGGAAGCTTCGTCTGCACATTCAGAGCTATGTGGATGCGGAAGAATTTCATATTATGCCACTTGAGGACTGTGATGTGTTACTGGGTATCCCATGGTGTTACAGGTTGCATGCTATGGTGGATACTTACAACAAAAAGATTACCCTTGTACATAGAGGAAAGACTCATGTCCTTGATGTAAAGCTTAAAGGCGAGTCTGTTCTAGTTGTTTCTGCTTCTGCTATTTCATTTGTAATAAAGAATCATCTTTCTGCGTACTTGATCTTTGCAAAAGAAGTACCTCAAGTTGTATCTAATTTGTCTACCTTAGATAAAGGCAGGTCAACTTTTTTGAGTGGTTTCAGTGATTGTTTTTCGGACTCTTTGCCGAGGGAGTTACCTCCTGAGAGACCTGAGGATCATACCATAGATCTTGTGTCAGGTTCTAGTCCACCGAATAGACCACCATACAGGATTAGTGCAGCACAGCAGAAAGAGATTATGAGTCAGGTCAACGAGCTTTTAGAGAAGGGGCTGATTCAGCCCAGTTCATCCCCTTTTTGTTCGCCTGTACTCTTAGTGCACAAGAAGGATGGTTCATGGCGCACGTGCATTGACTATCGCCCCTTGAATAAGAATACCATCAAGAACACGTTCCCCATACCGAGGATAGATGACATTCTTGATCGGCTTGAGGAAGCGTCATTGTTTACAAGGATAGACCTAAAGAGTGGCTACCATCAGATACGCATTAGGCCAGAAGATGTCCATAAGACTGGTCTCTATGAGTTTCTTGTCATGCCATTTGGTCTCATAAATGCTCCTGCCACGTTTAATAGAATGATGGACAGAATTTTTAGACCACATAGAAACTTCGTGGGTACCTTCTTTGACGACATGATTGTCTATTCGAAGTCTGAAGAGGAGCATAGGGATCACTTGACTGCAGTTTTCAATGAGTTACGTAAGAACGGGCTACCCATTAATGTGAAGAAGAGCGAATTCTTTTTGCAAGAGATTCACTTCCTTGGGCACATTGTTTCAAAGGATGGGTACGAATGGATCCCGCTAAAGTGGAAGCAATCAGGTCATGGCCAGACTTGAAGTCCGTACATGACATTCGAAGCTTTCTAGGCTTATGTTCCTACTACAGGAGGTTCATCCGAAATTTTGCTGAGATTGCTTCTCCACTCCATGCACTACAAGGAAAAGGAGTTACTTTCAAGTGGACAGCCAAGGAAATTTTAGCGTTCAAACACTTGAAAGAGAAGCTGACTTCAGATCCGGTAATCATTTTGCCAGATCTTTCGAAACCTTTTGTGGTTCAGTGTGATGCGTGTGGCCATAGTCTTGGTGCAGTTCTAATGCAGAATGGCCGAGTAGTCGCATATGAGAGCAGAATTCTTTTGAAGACTGAAAGGAACTTGCAAGTCTATGAGAAAGAATTGCTAGCAATAATTCATGCTCTCACTAGTTGGAAACACTATCTGCTGGGGGCTGATTTTGTTGTCCAAACGGATCATCAAACCTTGCGATATTTTCTCACACAAACGAAGTTGTCTGAGAAGCACATGCGATGGGCAAACATCTTGTCAATGTTCCATTTTCAGATTGTGCATGTGCAAGAGAAAAAGAACATGGTGGCTGATGCGTTGTCACGAAAGCCCCAAATTTCAGCAGTGTCAATTCCGTACCATTGTGAACTAGACGAAATGGAGACACAATATGCTGAAGATTCAGATTTTGCAAGGATCTATGACCAGCTTGTTGATGGGCAACATCATGAGCACTATATGCTTAAGAATGACTTTCTCATGATGTATGGAAAGTTATGCGTTACTAAACAGTTACGGCCAAAGATTTTGATGTAAAGTCACGCTCCACCTTATGTTGGGCATCGTGGAATTGATGCGACAGTGAAAGGGGTTGAGGCATTCTTCTATTGGCCAGCTTTGCGTCAAGATGTTGACACATTTGTAAGATCATGCTTAGTATGCCAAAAAGTCAAATTTGACAGACAAAAGCAACCGGGATTGTTGCAACCATTGCCGATCCCAGATAGGCCATGGGAAAGTATAATGGACTTTATCTTTGATCTTCCAAGGACACAAACAGGCAATGATGGGATTTGGACTATCATTTGTAAGTTCAGTAAGCAGGCCCATTTCATTCCTGTGAGGAAGAAGATAAAGCCAGAACACATGGTCAAGATATTCATGAGTAATATCTTTAGATGCCTCAGTCAATTGTCAATGACAGGGATCCACGTATGACGAGTCTTTTCTGGAAGGCATTGTTTGCTAAAGTTCTCTTCTTCGTTTCATCCGCAAACTGATGGACAATCAGAAGAGGCAAATTCTACTGTCCTGGACCTGCTCAAATGTTATGTGTCAGAGCATAAGGCAACTTGGGAACACACCACCTTTCATTGGTTGAATATGCTTACAATAACACTGTGCATACGTCAACAAGTAAGGCACCATTAGAGATAGTGGAAGGAGGAAAGAAGGTCCCGCCCATTTTGCAGACTAAGGACAAGATTTTTTAGGCAGACAAGTATGTGCAAGATATGGATGAAACATACAGGAAGATAAAGATTCCTCTTGAGAAGACTCAGGCTAAGCAAAAGAAAGCTGCTGATCGTCACCGTCGTGAACTTGTATTTTCACTTGGTGATTGGGTGCTTTTGCGCTTTGAAAAGGCCAGGTTAAGGAAAAGAAAAGGCAAGGAAAGCTTGTTTCCTAAGCTCAGTATGCGATATTATGGTCCTTTTCAAATTTCAGAAAAGATCAACAATGTAGCTTACATGTTAAAGCTACGAGAAGGCTGGAAAATACATAATGCTTTTCATGTCGGCCTTCTAAGACCCTTTGTTGGTAATGTGCCAGAGAATATGCTTGATGAGGAACAACCCGAAGTGGAAGAATTGTTCCTGAACAGATATTGGCACATAAAGAAAGAAAGGTTAGAGGAAAGGTTGCAAGACGCTATTTAGTAAAGTTCAAGAACTATCCATCGTTGGATGCCAAATGGATGGAAGAGTCTGCATTGGTTGATTCACCTCAGCTATTGCAATTGTATCTTGAAGCCTTTCATATGGAACCCACAGTGACTTGATGTAGCCTTTTCTGGAGCAAGGTAAGGAGAGTATGGTTCATGATGCTCAAGAGAGTAGTTAAGCAAGCAATTGTATCTACTCTTTCCATACAGAATTTAGCTAGAGAAGTTTGTGCTTGAGAGTACACTAGAAGACTTCTATGCTTGATATATGTGTCGTAGCCAAGTTGGTGGGATTGTTTAATCGTCCAACGCTACATTTCCGGAAGCATGTATATCTTGGATTCCCATCATAGAATATATGTGATATTAGGAGATACCGCATGGCATGCAAGCGAGGTCGCACAATATTTCAAGGGTGGGATGTGTCATAAGGAGGTCTGTTGCCTTCCATAAGTACTAGATATTTTTATTTATTTTTATTTTTACTTGTTTTCCCCGGAACCCTTGAAAAGGTGCAAGTGGACATTGCATGGCCAATGTGAAACGGTTGCGGCCGAATAGGTTTCTCACAACGGGAGTCTGGGTCGGTTAGTCTGGGACTGGTCGGGCCAATTAGCACTGAATTCTGATGAGTATGGAAGCCTGTGTGCGCCAAATGAAGTCTAGGCCACTCGGAAAGTCACTTATAACTTTATAAGTCAGTGGGAACTAGAGAATTAACTCAAAAGGGGCAAACTGGACATATGGCGGCTCCAGGCAGTTTTGCCACTTCCATCAGCAAGAGGCGGCGCCCAATTTGAGAGAGGAGGCTAATTTGACTCATTAGTGAGCTACAGTGTGTGTGTAAGTAGTGGGTGCAGATCTACAGCTTTAATGGAAAGCTTGCCTTCTCCTTTGTCTCATGTAGCGCGATGATTTGCTCTCGTGCATCTCTCTCTCCCCTTTGGCACATATGGTAATGCCCCACTAGTTGGGCTACTCAGATGAACATGTACAGTTCTAGGAGTTTATGCGCGTTTGCCAAGGCAAGAGCCTTCTAAACAGGAACCGGATTAGCAATTTGCTAATCCCCCACAGGTACGCACAGTTCCATCGCGAAAGATTGCAAGTTCAGAGTTTTTCTCGCGTGAAAACTCATCCAATTCACAGGGGAACTGTCCCATTGTGTGCGGAAGCCCTTGGGACACGCGTAGGTGTGTTTGCTCCGCTAAAAACGATCCGAAACAGCGAATTACAGCCTGCTGTGTTTTTCTGCAGGTTTAGGGTTTCGCACCTAAACTGCAAGGGAACCCCGAGGGAGCCTCGTGAGAGCCTTGGGATGCGTGTACACGCTTTTGGGCACCCAGCAGTGAAAAACAGGGAATTACAGCCCGCTGAATTTCTGTGACAGCTCACCAGAAAGCTTCCAGATAGCGAGGGAATCCGTCCTAGACAGGTGCTTTTGACCTATAGAGGTTTTTGCGCCGTTATGCTGCCAAAATCAGGTCGAAAACCTGCGTTTTCAGCCCTCGCTAGGTTTGGACAGCTTTGTGAAAGCTTGTGCGAAGTGGTCGGATCGTCTACCTTAATTTGAATAAAGAAATACCAAAAGGGGCGCCAGTCTTTGGGGCCTACAGGGTGTCGGTCTCGTGAGCGCAGTGACATTCTAGTCGCTGGACGCAACTGTGTTCTCTTCCCTTCTCAGTGCTCTGTGTAAAGTTAACAAGTAATTGAAATAGTACCGCCCTCTACGTTGTACAGGCCGGTTATAGGGGTTCTGTGGACCTCGACTCGAGAGCCAAGATCGGTTCTTCGTGATTGATCCAATCTACAATGAGGTTAGCTTCACTAGAGAAAGTATCAACTAACACATCATCCTTGTGAACAATCACATCATCTTTATGCAAATATTTATGCTTGTGAGAAATCACATCGTGATCATCATGCAAATCATCATGCTTGTCATTGTCATTCAAATCATCACGCTTATCATCATTCAAATCCTGTGTGTCATGCTTTGGAGACAAAGAGACTGAGAGAGTCTCCTTTTCCCGAATCTCTTGCATCTGTTCCTGCACTTGAGAAAAGAGTCGCAACATCTCTTTCATGTGGCGATCATTCATGGCTTTTCTTGCTTTGTTCTCGCGATCCATTTCTGCTTTTCTTTCTGCGCATTCACGATCAAATTCTTCCATTCTTTCTGCTCTTCTTGCTTCGTGTTCTAACTTCCTGTCCATCATCATCGTATCAAAAGCCTCCATAGGAGTTAGTGCAATCCTTTGCGTGGATGGGGAAGGGAGAGGGTCAAAAAAACCTCATGGTGGGGAAAATTCTTCTTCGCCTCTCTCATGCTCATCACCTCCAAGCGAAGTATCCATTCCACTTCGAGTGATGACCATTCACTGAAGTCGTGGGTTCTTGTGGGTTCTTGTGGTCTTGGGTTCTTAAGTTCACGAGGAACTTGGTTTCTTGTGGATCTTAGGAGCTTGGGGTTCTTGAGGTTCTTCTTTCGCTTGCAATCTGCGTTAGAGAAAGATCTTCTCTTCACCCGAGTTCTGCTCTTTTCTGCGGGTGCACCCCTTGGCGGCCTTGCGCTCACACCAAGGTTGCTTTTTCCCACCTCACGTCGATTGGCCGGCCGCTAAGTGCACGGTCCGCTCTCAATGAGGGAAAGGAGGCACAAGGGGAGGTTGGACAAGCCCTTCTTTCTTGGGTTTCCTGTCACTCCTCAAAAACACAATTAGGAATCGACACGCCCAAGAGGTCTTGGATTACGTGCGACCGCAACACGCAAAAAAAAATTTGTGGTTCTTGTGGTTCTTTCCTTGAGTGATACAGAACACTGCCAAAGCTCTAATACCAATGTAAGGTGCAACGGAAGTGAATGTTGAACTTTGCTCAAGATGAGTGCTCCGAACTGAGCTCAAGGGTTCCTTTTACTTACGGAAGGGAGAGCCTTCCGTTCCTTTAGTGAGAGAGAGCAATGGACACAAACAAAGTGGATGAACACTGTGAATGAAGGTGTTGAGACTGAGAGATAGAGAGAGAAGAGAATATGCCACTAGAGATGTTGTAAAACCCTCATCCAAAGGCCCCACTCTCTATGGCGAGAGCGGTCTACTTGTGATTGCACAAATCTTTACAATGCTTGGACTTGCCGACGACGAGACGATGAGACGGGCTGAAATCTATGAATGCTAAGGGCTGAAATCTGCAAATCTTTATTTGCTTAATTTTGATTCTATGTCGGTGACGATGTCGATGGCGACGATGCGACGACGACGCGCTGAAAATGCAGATACTGAAATCTGCGTTTTCCGGGCTGAAACTGTAAACTTCGCGGGATCTGACCATGCGGCGAGGACCTGTTGCGAGAAGGTGAGATCTGCGAGGTTCAGGACTTGTACTTCGGGTGCGAGCTGCCGAAAACTGAAAACGTTTGTCTTCTTGTGGCCTTGTCGCGACGGAACTGCAAAAACGCTGAGGTCCAGGCTAATCCAAAAACGCTAGGGGCTCAATTATGCTGCTGGGGGGAATCTACTAACGCTAGGGTTGATCTAATGTCGTGAAGGGGTTCTGCTGTGTCTGCTAATGCCGAAGCTGCTCTGCAATGCAAAAACACCAAGGCTTTGTGCTGCTGTTCTGCTACATCCAAAAACGCTAGGTCTTGCAATCTTCAAAACGCTAGGCCTTCTAATGGGGTTCTGCTGAGAAGTTGCCTAGTGGAAAAGCAGGGACTTGCGGCAGTGGAAAAGCAGGGGCAGCGTACGGCTTTTTGGCTACGCAATTGCAGAGAGAGAAAGAGAGTCTTTTTGCTTTATTTTCTACGCAAGCTAGAAAGAGAGAAGAGCTTTAATTTTTTAAGGCTGGCTTTATTTGTGGCCTAGTATGGCATGAGAGAGAAAAACCTCTTTTAGCTTTATTTTTCACAAAGCTTTTGATTTTTACCAGCTTTTGAAGCTCTGCTTTTGGCATCCCTTGCACTCATTACATACGTGAGCAGGCATCTCACAACTCAGAGCATCTGGACGCAGAGTCTGAGTGTGAGCACCAGCTCACACTCTTGTACTTTGAACACAGATTAATACAAAAAGAAATACCGAAAGGGGCGCCAGTCTTTGGGGCCAATATCTCTAGGCACGGAAGTCCGCCGAGCCACTCTCGAATAAATTGTGAATTGTGGATTGTTTTGAAGTGGTTATTTGGTGCTGTCGCGGTAGATTCTTGACTTGGAGTGTCCAAGTCGGTTACAATGGTATCAGAGCACGGCCGATTTCTCTTCTATGGGGAATCCGATCCCTTTTTTTTTTTTCCGCGGCACCTATGGCTTCAGGCAGAGATCTGTGGACTCCCTCTGCATCCGGAGATACGGAAAGGGATCACAACGAAGATTCAAGCAAGGAGTATGGCCTTCCTCGGCCTACTCAAGCGGAGCGTCGAGAGATGGAGCGTCAACGATTCATCGGCGACGCAACAAAGATGATGCTTAATTTTGCCAAGGACCCGAAAATGGCAAAATATATGAGCAAGACTTTTTTGGAGGAGGTGCACACGCAGTGGCAGAAAACCACAGAACCACCCCGAAAACCCGCTCTCAAGAAACCTCCTACTCCCAAGAAGTATACAGAGAAAGAATTAGAAGAGGTGGATGCACGAATTGCTCAGTTTTTTGACGTGCAGAACAAAGCTAAAAAGCAAGACAAAAAGCAGAAGAAAGGCGCTGACTTCCCGGGCTATTTGGGTCGTCAGTCTACTTTTGAAAAAGCAAGATAGCAGAAGAAGCATGTTCGGTTTGAAGGAGTACCCAGTTCTTCTTCTTCTGACACTTCTTCTAGCTCATCTGATTCGAGCGAAGAAGACCGAAAAGACAAAAGCAAAGCAAAAAGCAACGCTTCATTCAAAAAGGGCAAGAAAAAGGCAAAGAAGTCTAAATCTCGCCACGTGAGTGACAGTTCTACAAAAGACTCTCGTTCAGACAGTTCAGACTCTGACGAAACAACTTTTATGCAAAGAAGAAAAGAATTTTTATAAAGCCAACCAGTATGACTTTCTCAAGGACAAAAGCAAGAAAGTTCGAGAGTTTAAAGAAGGTGGACAGTCAATTAAATTTGACACGTTTTCTGGATATAGAGATGCTTCGAAGGCTTTGTCTTTTGTACAGCAATTTGGCATCGCTTTCGCGGGAGGGCGTTACTCAGAGCACTCTAAGATTCGGAGAGCTGCCTCTTACTTTAAGGGGAATGCTTGAACTTGGTGGTCCACGCTTCTATTAAGTAAGACTGTGCAAGTTAAATGGCTCAAATTCAAGAGGCTTTTTATTTCTTCTTGGCTGACTCGAGAGTATGAACGCGATATACGAACTGCTTGGAACCATCTTCGGATGACCAAGAAGGATACAGTGGACGCTTATTGCAAGAGATTCTAGAGCTCTTTTCTATCCGCCTCTTCATTTAAGAAGATCTCTTTCAAGGAATAGATTGAGCGGTTTACCTTGGGCCTACCTACAGTGATCCGAGATCACTGCTTAGAACAAAAGTCAACCTCTATTCAGGAGTTGATGAGTCATGCGAAACGGGGTTTTGCCATTCACTCTGGCAGTTTGACCTACCCCAACGATGAGATCATGACACAAAGAGCCGAACAGACTTCGACAAATGAAAGTAGAAAGAGGAAGAGCAACCCAGAAAAGAAAGATATACGACCCAAGCTTTACCCCTCAGGAGCGAGCTCGCTACATCAGGGAAGGGAAGTGCTTTGGATGCAAGGAAACTGCACATATCTTCGCGAAGTGCCCTAACAAGGCACAAAAAGAACAGAACGACAAGGACGATGAAAGGCCTGAGAGTTCGAGAGCAGCTGAGGAACGTGGAAGAAAAGGCAAGATAAAAACAAGACTGGTTCCAGATTGCATGGGTATCGATCCCAACGGTGGACGAGTACAAAACTTTGCCGAGCTTGGGGCAAAGTGAAAGACCAAGAAGCCCTGATCTTCTTTGATGGAGGAGCCAAGGCCAACTCCATTTCACCGGGATTGGCGACGCAGCTTGAGATCACTCCCGATTAGATGGGACCACTTGCGGAGGCAGTTCTAGCGGCACCCGACAAGGACGTAGCCATTACATCTATCATTGGCAAACTTCGATTGCATTGTCAGGGGTATTTGGGGAATGAGGACTTTTACATAATGCCTTTGAAAGGATGTGATGTCCTCTTGGGAATTCCCTAGTACCACAAGAACAACGCAGTGGTCGACTATCGGGCGAGAAACGCAACATTGACTACAGAGGAGGGCAGAACCATTGTACGTGATATTAAACTTAAGGACGAGTCTGTCCCTATTGTATCGGCTTCGATCATTTCCAAATTAAT
Source organism: Adiantum capillus-veneris (assembly GCF_014529385.1). Lineage (NCBI taxonomy): Eukaryota > Viridiplantae > Streptophyta > Polypodiopsida > Polypodiales > Pteridaceae > Adiantum > Adiantum capillus-veneris. Next base: position 22,789 of record NW_028221716.1, read on the forward strand.
GAAATCCAGTCTGTTTGTTTACTCGATCTTTTTGAAAGAGTTGAGTGATGAGGATAGGACAAATATGTCTGAACTTGATAAAGAACGCCAAGATTTTCTCCACTCATGCCGATTGCTTCTCAGAGGGACTGCCAGGCGAGTTACCACCTGCTCGTCCTGAAGATCATACCATTGATTTGATACCTCGAAGCACACCACTAAAACCTGGCACCTTACCGTATGAGCCGAGCACAGAACGAAGAGATTATGAACCAAGTGAAAGACGTCTTGGAAAAGGGTCTTGTCCAGCCTCGTAACTTCACATATTGCTCTCCAATGTTGTTGGTTTTGAAGAAAGACGGATCTTGGAGAATGTGCATCGATTATAGAGCTCTCAACAAAATCACCATCAAGAACAGATTTCCGATTCCTAGGATTGATGACATTCTTGACAGATTACAGGGATCCTCCTGTTTTAGCAGGACTGATTTGAAGAGTGGATATCATCAAATCTGAATCGCGCCGGGAGACGTCTACAAGACAGACTTTTCGGACGACTTTTGGGTTATTTGAGTTTTTGGTGATGCCTTTTGGCCTAACCAATGCTCCTGCAACATTTAACCGGATGATGGACAGGACTTTTTGAGAGTACAGGCTATTTGTTGGCACTTTCTTTGACGATATCATTGTTTTCTCCAAGAATGAGGCAGAACATAGAGATCATCTGCTTCAGGTCTTTCAGGCATAACGAGATCACAAGTTAGTGATTAATGAGAAGAAAAGTGAATTTCTCCTACCAGAGATACACTTTTTGGGACACATTGTGTCAGCAGCAGGAGTGCAAATGGATCCGGCCAAGATAGAGACTATCGATGATTGGCCCGATTTGAAGAATGTCCATGAAGTTAGAAGCTTCTTGGGGTTGTGTTCGTACTACATGCGGTTCATTAGAAAGTTTGCAGAGGTTGCTTCCCCTTTGCATATCTTGACACAGAAAGGAGTCCCTTTTCTCGTGGGGACCCACAGAGGTGACTGCCTTTCAGACTTTGAAAGAGAAATTGACTACGAGATCAGTCTTGACTTTGTCGGACTTGCAAGTCATTTGAAGTATATTGTGATGCTTGTGGTCGTAGTCTGGGTGCGGTCTTCATGCAAGAAGGTCATGTCATTGCTTACGAGAGCCGATTGTTCTCAAGCCCGGAATTGATAGCACAGATTTATGAGAAAGAGCTTTTGGCGGTTATCCATGCTCTTACTCAGTGGCGGCACTACCTTCTCGGGGCGGATTTTACTGTCTTTGCAGACCATCAGAGTTTACGCTACTTCTTGTCACAAAAGCAGCTATCAAAAAAGCAGATGCGGTGGGCGAACATCTTGCTACAGTTTCACTTCCAGATTGTCCATGTTCAGGGACAGAAGAATTTGGTGGCAGATGCTTTGTCTCGCAAGCCGTTGGTTTTGGCTATTTCCGCGATACATCATAGGAGCTTCGAGGATATGGTGGAGCAGTATGCCACAGATCCAGAGTTTGCTGACGTTTTCAACTTTTCACACGGATATGGGATGGGGAGACAGTAGCGGGATATTCCATTCGGGATGGCTACTTGATGAGGAAAAGAAAAGGTTATAACTGAGTGCCACTATCCGCCTTTTACGGGTCATCGCGGCATTGCTACCACCATGAAAGAGGTAGAGAGATACTTCTTTTGGCCGAGACTCAAGAAGGATGTGGACGAGTTTGTGCGCAGTTGCTTGGTATGCCAGAAGGTCAAGTTTGACAAGCATAAGGTACACGGATTGTTACAGCCTTTACCCATACCCACCCGCCCTTGGGAAAGTATTGCAATGGATTTCATTTTTGATATCCCGAGAACACAGAGTGATCACGATGGTGCCTGAATGGTTATTGACAGATTAAGCAAGCATGCTCATTTCATTCCAGTGAAGAAAACAGTCAAGCCGATCACTTAGCGAGACTGTTTGTGGCCCAGATCTTCAGATTACATGGCATGCCTGAGATGATTGACTCATTCAGGGACCCCAGATTTACGAGTTTTGTTTTGGAAGGCAATTAGGGAAGAAATTGCAGCGCCGGTTGCAGTTCTCGTCTCTTTCACCTTGAGGAAATATTGATCGGGCTCTAAGATTGCCAATTTAAATTAGAAAATATCTCTTGCACTCTTGGAAGTACAACGTTTTTCACGGATGCTCAACGACAATCAAGACTTATCTTTGTGGACTCTCTAATTTCTCTATTGCCTAAGTATATGTGAAAGATGAAATATCTGCAACATTTTGTCTTAATGATGTGAATCCAGAGAGGCATATACCAACAAATGGCCTCGGGAGAGCGTTCACCTCCCTCAAAAGTGGGAACAGCCCTACAGCTTGGACCTCCTCCACCAAACCTACCAACCCCTCCAACAACACCACCATGGTGTTCCGTGCCATCCTTCTTCTCCTTACACAAACACATGCCCAAGTCATCTGCATTTACATGTTAGAAAGGGAATAAGATTAACAACAAGTGATAGTTGCAGATGTCGAAAGGACATTACAGACATTTTGGCCAAAGATTTCCTTATTGCTTGACACAGAAATTGCCAGAACATTCAACTGTGAGCTATGACCTCCCATTTCTAGTTTTACACAAGTTGGTTATATAATGGTTTTTTTGACAGCAAGAATATCTTAATCAGTTGAATTGCTCCATTCACTGTTATTGTTATTCACAAATTCTTGAAAGAGTGTGCAAGTGCCTGTTAACCTCCCATTGATTATAGATATTGTATTTATAAAATGGAAAATTACCATGTACAACTATACGACACACACGCATTGCATGTGACAGTTAAGACAGTAACCAACCTTGAAGAACCTTCGCTGACAAGCCTTCAAAGATTCACGTAGGGCATGGTAAAGAAAGAAGCCTCCATGCACTACACCATTGGACCTCACACCACCTGAGATGGCAAATAGACATGCAGACCTCCACCGAGAACCGCGTAAAAAATCCACCAACCCCGCAAAAGTAAGAAGTGAAAACAGGCTCTCTGAGTATCTGGAGAATTTACAATAAATGTTAGCCTCTGTCACGACAGTTTAAAACATTCAGAAAACGCCTGTGGGCTCACATTGATGCGTAGAAAATGGATGCTGGGTTAAGACAGAACAGGGTTGTTGACTGATAAGCCAAACTTTCATCTTTCAATACCATGTAAGAGACCCTGTGAGAGAATATGTCTCAGAAAGCTCCTACCGCATTAAACTGTACAGTGATAAGAAAAATGTAGATAATGAAAGTAACCAGCTTCTAAGACCATTTGTTATAGTCCGCCAAAGAGGCTCTCTGATGAAATTACTAACCTGTAAAAGAATAATGCAGACAGTACAAAAGCAGTGATGTTGAGAAGAAAGCCTGACAAGCAAAGAGTAGCTCTATAACCAAGGAACGGTATGATTCTTGATAATGCTGTCACATTTAGGAAAATCACCTTGAAGTAAGTTCTCCATCTCTAGCATAAATTTTGTAGCTTATCATTAAACAGGGTCTTACTTCTCAGAAGCATTACCTCTCAAAAAAATATCAGGTTTTATGAAAAAATTGCAAAGGACAAGAAATGAATCATTTATTGATCATGTTACCACCATGAATCTGTTTGCATAAATATGTGCACTCTTGCCTTCATGCATGTGTGTGTGTGTATTGGTGTGTCCATGTGTGTGTGTGTGTGTGTGTGTGTGTGTGTAGAGAGAGAGAGAGAGAGAGAGAGAGAGAGAGCGAGAGAGCATTTTGACGTCTATGTGAGGCCGAAGTCGGCCTATAAAATGAAATGAAATGATATATTAACGTCTACAAGAGGCCAAAATGACCTATGAGACCAACTGATTACAATGATGAGTCTAGTACCAAGTCTGGGTACAAACAAGAAAACTACAAACAAAGAACTGATAGGAGTGCTACCGACTCCTATGGGTGGCTGGTAGGTTGAGCAATGGTATCATGCCATAAAGGTACAAAGTGGGGATAAGTGTCACCATGATACAATATAGCAGTAGCATGAAGCCTATCCCGATCGACATTCTGGGTGTCGTGCTAGAATCCTGTGGATCCTCTGCCGCAATCTCCGCCGGTGCTGCGAGGCTCCCCTCCTCAGTCGCGGTCGTCTCGATCTCCCTAAATCTATAGCTCGATCAATGAGAGTACCGCTGATGTGTGTATGGGTGGGAACCGAGCTCTCTGGTGGTGGTGTCCCCTCTGACTCTGTGGTACTCAGACTGAAGAAATCTGAGATGCGTCTCTGGGACTGTCTCTGTCTTTGCCCATTCAATAGAGCGTCTCTATGTCCCTGAATCTCAAGTAGGAATAATCCGAGACATCTTTGATCCTCATATCTCATGACTCTGTCTAACGAGTCAAAACCATCTCTGAATAGACAATGAAAGCGTCCCCGTATCTCATAGTAGACTGTGCAGCGACATATGTAGTGAAACTCTGTCTCTGGCTCTGCATGGCATAACTGACATATCCTACTGTCTGCTGGTATGCCTCTGAATCTACCTGTCTCAATCCCAAGCTGGTGTGAAGATGTGCGAATCTGGCCAATAGCACATCGTAACCTATGAGATAGATGTGTGTCCATGTAACTGGGCCGTGTGACAAATCCGTCTGTCGTGAGTTGAAGAAGATGTTCTCTATAGAAAAACCTCTTCGTACCCAACTCCCGTGATGGTTCTATCCATGTCCTCTTGCTATCAAGCTGGATAAGATCCTGCCGAATGAGTCTAGTAGTCTCCATCCGTGTAAGAGCCAAGGATGGTGCATCAAGAGAATACTGGAAAGGGGGCAGCCTGTCCATGCTGAAACGATGCCTCTGAAACCATGAGCTCATCTGTGCATACCAACATGATGTATCTCCCTGTAATGCCAGCTGTCTGGATGACTCGAGAGCAAGCCTGGCATACCTGTCCCTGGTGGTGTCCCATAAGCTGTGTACAAATGATACTGATCTGGTGAGTGCCTCAACCTCCATAGGTGGGGCAGCCAGCTCCGCTCGTATGATGTCATGTGGGACTGAGGCCTTGGCTCTAATCAGCCTACAAATCATAGATATCAGGGGTCTCTCCATATTAGTCCATCCAGCACTGTCAATAGACGGTCCCCAAACCTGAACCGCGTAGTGCATAACTGAAGCGACCAAAGTATCGAAAAGCCAGAGCTTTGTTCGAGGTTCCTGGAACTGAACTTGCGAACAAATCCTCTCTAAACCACCTAGGGCTGCGTAGGCACGAGTCAATCTAGTGTCTGCTGCCACTTTCCGTGTGAACCTCGGTCCACTAAAGCCCACCCAAGATATGTGTATGCATCAGTGTACTCCATACTGTCCTGTCCATATGTGAAAGTAGGTGCTGATCTCCTAACCCACTGTGGCGTGGTATTAAATACCATGACCTTGGTTTTACCAAGGTTGACAAACAATCCACTATCCTCTGCAAAACTATGCAATGCGTCCAATGTCTCTGCATACCCTCTGGCGAGTCTGATCAGCAGCAAGTGGAGGGGGAGGATCCGCAGCGTGAGGGGATGAGACAAATCAACTATACATGTGTGTATGTCCTCTGTCTATCGGAAAATAAAAAATAGTTCAGACTGGTACAAAATAAAAGAAAGAAGGACGTCTAGTGGGTGATGAGATCTATGGGGGGGTGGGTGGAGTGCATGTCTATGTGTTGAGGGTAGTACAACCATGCAAATGCATCAATCTAGCTAGCTCCATCTTGTGCTAATGGGGGGGTGTAAAATGTAGTACATGGGAGGGTCGGGAGCAAGGGCTGCCCGGGTGAACCATCATCTACGCTCGTCTCTCCTCAGCAGCTCGATGTGCTCGAGTCCGGATCTCCTCAATCTGTCTACAGTGAAGTCGTGGGGCCAAGCCTCTGGTAGCCCATGGGCGTCTTCTGGCCCCGGCTCGCCTCGTCTTGCTGAAGGGTCACTCCCCTCAGTGGGTCTGGGAGTGGAAGGGGTGTAGATCTCTTAAAGAAATCTGTGAGCTGTGTTTGTCTCTCCCCCCCCCCCGTCTCTGTAGGTGGCTACAAAAGTGTGTCCCTGTGCCTCTGTATCTCTAGCAAGTAGCACTCTGATATCCAGAGTGTTACCACATACATGTGGTTGTGATGTGTGTGAACACACTTAGGACCGCCGGGGCATTTTTTCCCTCTTTAGGAGGTTTTTTCCCCCATGCATTGTATATACGCCCATTCATTCTAGGGCTATCCATCTTTCCATTGCACACTAAGTAATACACTTTCTATTGTGTGCCTTGAGCTTCCTTCGTCTTCTCCAAGCTGCATGCGTTTCCCTGCAACCCTAATTTTAACAATTGATATCAAAGCAGGTTGCGTCCTCCCGGGCTTAGTCGCCACCAACAGCTCCAACACATGCCTGCTCACTTTCTCCGATTTCAGTGAGCTTTGGCGAGCGTTCGCAGGTCGACAAAATTTTTGGAAAGTATCGTAGAGCTTAGTCTGCTCAGATTTCTGATTCGGGCTCATTTAGGGCTCCGTTTCCACTAGAGGCATACTGCACAGGCTATTTTGTCACTTTGTGTAGAATTTATGTCCGTGCCGTTTTCTGCATAACAGGTCCCTTACAGTCTTCTACGATTTGAGCTATATAGCACATGTTGTTCCCGCTACGTTTCTCCTCTCTTCGGGCAGTTTTTATATCAGGTACAACATTTACCATGGCTGACAACAACAAGATGTGTTCACGATGTTTGCTGTTGAGGACAGATTGGATGGGGACAATTACCCTATGTGGGCTTACATGATGCAACATATTCTTGTGTCAAAGGGTGTCTAGAATATTGTGTAGGGCATTGATGTACGTCCTAGTTCTGAGAATGTAGGCGATGTTGAGGATGTTGCCGGTCTTGCTACATGGATTGTTGTTGTTAGAGTTGTTTTGCTTACGGCAGAACAAGCTCGTTGGAATGTAAAGGATGTGCAGGCTCATGCGTTGATTGCATTGTTTGTGAACTGCACCATTACTCCTCACATTCGTTCGCGAAATCTGCAAAACAGGCTTGGGATATTCTGGCTGGTCTTTATCCAAGTCACAATGAGGCAAAAATTACATTGCTACGTAAAGAGCCGGAGTCGAAGATTATGCATGAGGAAGATGGTATGGACACTTTCCTTGCCGGTGTCAAGGATATCAATGAACAACTTATTTCTGCACGTGAAGTCATTTCAAACAGTTCCCTTGTGCAGATTGTTCTTGATGCCTTGCCAGATTCTTACCAAACTTTTGTTAGTACTTGGAGACTTATGACCAAAGGAAATCCTGAAGTTGTCAAGTTTGATGCATTATGCACATTGCTGTTGCAAGAGTCACTTTCCAGAAAAAACAGGACTAGACAGCGTGCAGTTGAACAGGCTTTTATTGCTGCTCAAAGAAAGGGTGGTAACAGAAATGCAGCCACTTCTTATGGTTCTTCTGCGAGTGGAAAATTACATGTTCCTAATGCTTCTGCTGGCAACAATTCGTCTGGAAATTCTGGTGATAAGGGCAAAAAGAAGATGCGTTGCCATTATTGTAAAGCTAATGATCACTGGATCAAGCAGTGTCCTAAGTTGAAGGCCAAAGAGGCTAAGAAGAAAGAGGGTGGTTCCATTGCAAATGCTGGTTCCAATACAAATGCAGCTATTGCTGAGTCTTCTGTGAAAGGAGACTGTGATGCTGATGTTGATGCAGAATGGGCTTATAGTGCAGAATGTACCTATAATCCTGTTGTCCATGATGCATGCATGTCAGTTGCTGCAGATTCACATGTGGTATTTTAACAATGGTGCTACAAAGCCCATTACCTCATATCATGATTTGTTCACCTCTCTTGAGTTTGTCCCTCATGGGAATTCAATCACTTGTGCCAACACTACCTCTTATCCGGCTCAAAGAGTTTGAAAGATTGTGCTTACTGCTGCAGACGGCCGTTCTTTCACACTAGTTGATGCATTGTATGTACCTGGGGGATCAAAAAGAATCTTTTGTCTGTATCTGCACTTGCTAGACTTCGTCTTGTTGTCAAATTTGTGGATGACAGATATACAGTACATGATCTCAGTTTTGGTGATGAAATTGTTGCATCTTGCATTTTATGCCGTGAGCTGTATAAGCTCACTTTGTACGACAAGTGTCGGCAAAATTTTGCAAATGCAGTTTTGGATTCAAAGGCTATTTCAGATGCTCAACTTTGGCATGAACATTTTGGTCATCTGAATTTTGTCAGTTTGCTGCGTTTGCAGAAATCGGATATGGTTGCTTCTTTGCCCCCTCTTGAAGCACCTGTCAAACATGTTTGTGAAGGCTATATTTTGGGTAAGATGCAGCGTTCTAAGTTTCCAAAGGATGGTTCAGTTAGGGCTACGTACGAGTTGCAACTTGTTCATAGTGATGTTTGTAGGCCCATGTAAACTCCGTCCTTGGGAAATTACTTTTACTTCGTGACTTTCATTGATGATTACTCCAGGCATGAATGGGTATTTCCGCTTAAAGCGAAGTCCGAAGTTTTTATGTGCTTCAAACAATTTCTAGATATGGCTGAAATGTCTCGAAATGTACTATGTGCACCCTCCGTTCGGATCGAGGGGGGAAGTATATGTCTCATGAATTTCATGCATTTCTGGCTAGTCGTGGGATAAAACACGAATGTACAGTGTCTTATACGCCTCAGCAGAATGATGTTGCTGAGAGGAAAAACAGGTCACTTACGGAAATGACATGATGTATGGTCAA